>NC_141544.1:71027774-71325274 GCF_021556685.1 Rattus norvegicus
AAGACAATAAAAAATGTCAGACAGTGAATTGAACAAAATGACCTTTGATGTAAAGTGTCAGCTAGAAATGTCAATCCAGTTCAGGGCTGGACACAAAGAGGCATTGTATCTTTGAGTAAGAGATATTAAGTCACCTGATAATACTCTCTGAAAGAATGCATTATGATTTAGACACTTTTATTACCCCAAAGATGTAGACAAATCAGGGAAGATTAACAACCAGTTTTATTAGGAGTTTGTAGATGAACTAGTATGAAGTGCCCTGTTTTTAAAGAGTTCTTTTGTTCTCTTCTCAGATGACTTACATTCTGCTGCCCAGAGGGAGGGCAGTTTGAGAACTGAAGGAGGGTGAATGCTTCAAATAGTAGAAGGTCCTGGTGAAGCTGGAGGGTAGGGAGTCTTTTATAAGGGATTTCAACATTGATACCTGCCCCCAAGTCATCAGTTGTTAACTCTTCATTTAAATTAAGCACTTGCAATATTATACACACACATGTATATATATATACATATACATACATATATACATATATGTGTATATATATGTACATATGGATGATTGTAGTTTACAGAATAAGGCTATTCTATGACAGTACACTGCTTGGAAGAGTCTACAAGGTCATTCTGAGAACTCTGATGGTGAAATGAACATCATTTTAAGTCAGTTACTCTCAGCTTTAATGGATTCCTCATCTCTTCATACTGTCCTGGAATGGTAACACGCACTCTTAGGAATGCCCTTTGGAAATGGCTCCAAGCCATTTTCTTTTGGATAGTCATCTACCTATATTCCCATATAGAATTACATACTTTGCCAACATGTATTATTTATGAATATCACTGAGAAATGTTTAATATAATCTTTTAGTTTATTAGTAAAAATAAGTTGTTGATAAGCTAGCAATAAATCACTAGTTACACACAGGTCATTTATTACTGGATGTATTTATTATGATTTGCCACTTATTAAAGTAGTTTAGTGAGATGACAAAGACAAATTGAACTAGACTTCTTTAGAGCAATATTGGTGACTCATCAAAACCTCAAAATATTAAAGTAATACCTAACCTGAGACTTAAGCACCTTTTAACTCTACTGGGAAACACTTGTGAACACAACTGCATTCCTTCCTTCCCTAATGCTCACTCAAATTGCTTTGTATATTTCCACCATTCGCTGTAGTGATCTTTTCTGTGGACCACTTTGAGGTTGGTGGATGAACAGGTCATTGAAATCTAGGTATTAAAATGCTAGAAAAAAAATAACCTAAATGACTTGTTATTTCAGTCAGTTTTCAAGGAACAGAGGTGACTTGTAGTGAACCTTAGTAAAATGGGTGGACCCACAGTCTCAGGAGTTCCCTCACCTACTGAGGTTCCGGGTTCTCAGCTATTTTACCAACCCACCCATCAACATCCCCCAAAATAGCACAGCTTCATTGGAAACATCACTGGACTGTGTACACATTTCCTTTTCCTTTCAGGAAGACCATTTTTAGGCCCCCGCACAAGCCTTCACATGAGTCAGGCTGGAACACTAGCCTTCACAGACCGGTTTTCCTTATTTGGTTGCTCAAACTGAGACCCTCAAACTCTTCACAAGGCAACATAGTACACTGCCGTGAGATGGCTTGCTATCTATCCTCCGCTTTAACTTAAAAAACGAAACAAAACCTAGCAAAATAAATAAAGAGAGACAACAAAAACCAAACCACTACCCAAGACTGGTTCTCTACTCGCTGGTCTCTATAGTTGTTAAACTGTAATGTTCTCTTTAAGTGTGAAATCAGATTCTCCTACATAAATGGCAATCCATTACAGCTAAAATAAAATTCAAAATTTCCCCCAAGACACCTGCATACTCTGCTTGTTGACTCCTCATCTGACCACAGTTCTAACATACTTCTCATTCAGTGACCTTTCATAACTCACATGCCTGGCTTATTTGAATCTTTGTATTTTCTACTTTCATTTTTTTTCCGAAGTGATTTCCCTGCAGTTCTTCATATAGCTATTTCTGATGTGATTCAACCATCAGCTGAGTGATATCTTTTTATGGGGCATCTCTGTTAGGCTACATTTTTATTTTTATTTTTATTTTCTTCATTTAATTCTTGAGGCTTTACATATTACCTATCTCCTCTAACTAGAATGTTTCGGAAGGAAGGGCAACTTGAGAGTCCTGATCACTAATACATTCCTACTGTCTACAGCAGCAGAATAGTCAGGGCTTGGCAAATAGTTGACAAAATGATGTGACTCCAGGACAATGGCAGAATCTTTGCTCCCATGATTTTCAAACCCAGCTTTAAAGACTTTAGAAGAAAGAGGTAATTTCTTGGTACATTCCCATCAAAAGTACTTATTTTAGTAAATTAAAAGCCAGGACCTCACTGAAAATTAATGGCTGGTCTATTTCCTCATGTTAAACAAACCTTACATAATTTTGGTCTCAACTTCTGCAAGACTAGTCAATGTTGTAGTGTTTTTGTGGTTCACAATTATAAATGATTGATAATAAAATGAAACCCATGGATAGGCTTGAGGGTATAACTCACTCTTATGAAGAGAGGGACAACTGTTTTCTTCAGATGATCAATAGAAATCGTTAATTAGAAGAGGGTAGAAATCTCTATAAATAACACCATTGAAAAACCAATTTTTCTTAGTTCCTCCTGAGAGGATGGTACTTCTGCTAATTTGTGGTAGAGGGATGGGGCTAGACTTGCCCTTGATTTTACCGTACAGGTTTATTTGATTATTATCATAGACACCATCTCCAAAGGATGCCACCAAGAGAGCTTCAAATGGGCCATAGAAGGGTAAATTCAGGCTTGTTGTTCTTCTCATACTTTTAACTAGACAATGTTAAATGATAGTTTAAGTCTGTAAGGCAGGTTCATGAGACCATATTAGTTTTGTCTTGTCACTATATCAAAATATCACAAACTTAAGTCTTAAAAATAAAGATGTGTTGAGTTGTGTTTGCAGCTCATTGGTAAAGCATTTGTCTAACCTGCACAGTGTGCTGTGTTCATGCCCAGCACCACAAACAGAATAAACACCCTCTCCCCCACATGACTAATAATACCTAAATCATGATCATGTCAGCAACCCCTTATTTTTTCTGGGGGGCTTAGCAGGGGACTTGCTTCCTTTGTCTCTCCACATTCCTAAGGCTGACCGTAACCCTATATTTCCCAGGTTCCACAGCTGCCTATATTCCTTGGCTTTAGGTTCCTTTCTGCATCTTCAAAACCAGCAGCACAATCTACTCGACTCCTGCCTCTTCTGGGTGTGGACCTTGTGCCTCCCTCTTTTTATTTTAAGGACCTTTGTGACTATTTTAGGTTTACCCAGAAAATCTTGGACAATTTTCAATCCTTTAATCGTATCTGCAAAGCCCCATACTCATGCCAGACAACATATTCATGGGTTCTTAAGATTAGGGTATACATTTCTTTGGAGGCCATTAATCTACAACAGGAAAGACAATATTCTAGGTACCCAAATCTCAAACAACAAAGTGGATACTATCTCATCGTTTCTTTAAGTTCATACAATAGTAAACTACACAGATATTTAAAGAGTTAGGAGCTTACAACTTACTGGCCTCTCTTTTTGGCACAAGACATAGGAATCTTAGTTTCATCTTTGGCTTGCATAGTCCTCTTTTACCATTTTCCCCAGTTTAAACTAATACTATTTTTATTTAAACATGGCCTGCTTGTAGAATTCACAGTTTTCTCAGAAAAGAATTATTAACATGGTAAGTCCTTTCTTTACCTTCCCTACCAATTCTAGGAGTAAGACTAGTTAAGGGCAGGTGAGAGTCCCAGTACTTTTCCAACATGCCCTTCCTGAGTCCTTCTGCCACAATGGAGAACTGGCCTCCATAGCCACCCATCTCTGGGGTGCTGATGCAGATGACCACACCACCAGAAGTGCCACTGCTTAGTGTACTGCTTGTCTCCCTTCTTCTCTCACCTGAACCCTTCTCTGGTTTCCATCCCCTGCAACTGTTTGTAGAGAACACAAACCCTTCAGTATGTTTGCTTTATCAGCCGGGCCCATCATAACTGCACACCATCCTTGTCCTGCTGGAAACTGTTCAGCATCCAGAGGGCCATCTTTATGCTGATAACACTAAAATATAAAATAATGCCAACAGCTGGTGCTACAAATGGCTTTTAAAAACGATGTTCATTCACTAAAATTCCTCTTGCTACTTTTGACACGAAACACGCAGTCTCTAATTATTCTGATCAAGACGGTGAAATACAAAAACAAACTTTAATTGTGTTTAACAGATATTTAATCAGGACTCACTGAACTACAGATTAAAGCTGAGATTCATAAACCATAATTACCCGATTGTCGCAATCTTTTGGTCCACATTCTCCTTCCGTCTGGGCGTCTGGCACCTTGCCCTGAATTTCTTTTACTGTCTTCTCAGCTTCGTTACTGTTCATGTTTTCCAGCAGAGATTTAGCACAGATTACAAAATATCTGTTCTTGGCAACTTTCTTCATTAGCTTTTTTTTCCTTTGCAAAAAAGTTTATTTTTTTTCTACCAGAGTAGCTGGAACAGGCACACGTTTAGGGTGCTTTGATGACACAAGCTAATTATATAGTTATCAGGAGATAATGCGGTCGTGGTAACTAGTGTCACTATAGTCATCATGGAGGTATCATGCAATTTCTCTAGTAAGCCATGCGGTGTGTCCCAGCCACCATGTAATTACCTCGTGTCACTGGGCCATTGTTTTATAGAAAATGCTTATCTCTCACCCTAACAAAACACTTTCTGCCACATTCGGAAAAATAAGTAGAAATCTTAGTTCTCATTTTCAGTTCTGTTCGCTCTCATTAAGATGTTGTCATATGAATTTCGGGAAACACCTGTCCTTCCTAAAATCTTGCTCTTGTGTGGTGCCAACAGAGCCATTCCTGTCCTTTGCTTGGCTCTACCCAGGTAAGAGAAATGATTACCAATAATCCATTGTCATTTCTTTTAAAAGCATGGAAACAAGCAAAAATCCCACTGCCACCCCTGCAAAGCCACCCTATTTACTTAGGATTTGTTTGGTCTGGCACTCCCCCCTACTCTTTCCTTTCAAATCTCAGTCACTCACATTTGTTGTTCCTAGAATTATGGTGTAAATCATTCTTAACAAGCTAGTCTGAAACTTCTCAGTAGAAACTCGCTCAGAAGAAAGATGAAGCACCACCGTGATTGAAATACAGAACTACAAACTTGAAACCCTTCCTCCCTAGTTCTTGTGGGCCAGTCTTCAGGACATGCCGAGTCTCCCTTGCTGTGTGTTGACCCTTGTGTCACAGGGTTTGGATAACATCACAGACCACAGCAAGAGGATAAAGAGAAGGCATTGGGAAAAGAAGTAGTAGGTGGTCCCTTTATTCCCCCTAAGGGGCATGCAGGCGTGTGGAGCGAGGGCAGTAGTTACTACTTATTTAGCTCTTGTTGGTGGCTTCAAGTCTGACCTCACGAAGACCTTTCAGAGGACATCCCACCTGAGAGTTCCAGCTTAAAACAGGATGCAGTGGCTTCCTTTGCAGCACAACTTGAAAGCTAGTTTCAATTCTGCTTTTATTAGCCACCTCCCAGTTGGAGAGCTACCCAATTCAATTGCACACTTAGCTCAACTTGGGGTAAAAATCACCTTCAGATTTAGAAGGGCCAGAAAAAATTGCTATCCTGTCCTGGAGCATTGTTCTTCAATCACACAATCCCTCTAAATACAGTTGACAGCCTTTGAGATGCAAAATGCATCACTTTAATGTAGTGGAGGTCCCCTTCACTGCATTGCCAAATCTATTTAGCAGAATCTTTTTGGAATAATCTGTCCCTAGACCTGAGGATGCGCAGTGATTTTAAGCATTTTAAGCTAACGATAATGGTTAGTGCTGAGAACAGATGTACCTGGCTGTGATGTGATCTATTCCAGTAGGCTTTTATGAGCTGTTCATTCCTATTGACTTAGCATTTTATGTCTCTGCTCTTGCCTGGTGTGATGGTTGCATAGGGGTGTCGTGTGTGTGTTTTCCTGATGTGTGATGGCTGCACAGGGGGCTGTGTGTATTTTCTCAGTGCAATAGCTACAGAGGGTGTTGAGTGTCTGTGTTTGCCTGGAGTTATAGCTGCACATGTTATTGTGTGACTCTCCTCCTTGCCAATTGATAGTTGCTTGCAGGGACCTACGTGCATCTTTTTCTTAGAACAGTGGTTGTATTTGTTGTTGTGCTAATGGTGGACATTTCCAGTAATTATCCATCTACAGGGTCCTGGGGAAAATTGCAATAAAATCAATAAACAGTGCTAGACAGGCCCTTGTAAACATGGAATGACACCCATGCATAGATGCTTTTTCTGGCTATTGCATGTTAAAATCCAAGAGCTGTTACCCTATTGGCATTAGGATAAAATTTCTATGGTTTTTCCATCTCTTTCATACACTGCAATCATTTCAGAGAGACGGAGATTACGGCTGGTTAGAGGGCTTTTCCACATGAATCTATCAAATAGCATTTTCACTACACTGTCCTACACATCACCTCTTAAATTCCACCCTGACTTGCTCTGGTATAATAGCTGATATGTTGAGAGTGAATGCCTTTCATTTATTTCTGCAGCCTCACCAAGCCCTCCCCGTATGCTCTACACACACACACACACACACACACACACACACACACACACACACACACACGAGCGCACAGGCGCGCGCGCGCACACACACACACACACACACACACACACACACTCTCTCTCTTTCTCCCCCCACCCCAACTCACACACATACACAGCCCTCCCTTGCCCTCTCTAGTTTCTATATCCCTCCTGTGTTCACCAAATGGAACTGACAAAGGAAAGAACCAATGAGGTTAAAGTCTTTTGAAACCCCTGGAATACAGATGAGCTGGGAGGCATCTGGAAACAAAACCAGACACTTAAAATCAAAGAGACAAGTAAATTACTATCCTAATCTAGGAAGAATAACTAAAGGTGTCAGTGGGGTTCCATTGATAGGACTTGGCCCTGGGCCAGAATGCCAAGGGTTCAAACTCCATCCCAGCTTTGGGCTCAGGCCCAACACTTGCCACTGCAGGGCTCAGCGGCATGCTCAGCAGTGTTAAAGGGCTCAGCCTTCTGCAGAGAGGTTAAGCCCAAGCCCTTCCTGCCTGCTTGCCACTGTATCCTGGAAGGATGCAGAGATCATTCTAGTTCCCTCTCTGGTTCCTTCCTCCGTAGATGGGGCAGATTGGTGAAGAGCTAGCATTTTGCAGCAACACTGTAACACCAGCATTATAGAATCAGTGAAATGATCCTTTTCTGATGAGGCTGTTTAAAAGAGTAAAATATGTGTAAGACAATCCAACTGCCCCCCACCCCCTGCTTGCATCCCTCTGCAACCCCCCAAAAGAGACAAGAAAAAGAAAAAACCTGGTGTCTGTCTTAAAGATTCTTCCATCAATGCAAAAAGCTAAGTTTGGAAACCTAAAACCATGTGTCTAAAAGAAAGGAAATGTTTTCATTGGAACAGCTTACATGTCTGGTACACTTGCATAAAAACTATTGCATAGCATTTTAGAGCTAAAATTGCTATAAAATGCTTAATACAGTAAGAATAATTATGAGATTTTGCATGCACAGCTGGTATACAACTAAAGCCTAAGACACAGATTCAGTGGCGCATGGGAAAGTCGCTTATAAAAATCCCCTGTGTGCCAGTTTACCTCACCATCAACAGCCCATCAACACTACCCCACTTCCCCCAACTCTTTAGGTGGGAGGGAAAATGTTTACCTACCAAACACTGGGCTTCTCTTTTCATTGATGTCATTAATACTTGACTCAAGGAATTCTTGAAATAACTCGACAGTAGTAATATTATAAAAGGGTACAATGATGTGAGCATGAGACTTCTCCACTGAACAAAGGAGTTACACAGAGGAGAATGTAATGAAGACCAAGGGCTATGTCTCCTTGTAGTAGGTCACTGCTCCAACCCTCCTGTTTCCTTACTTCCTGTCCCTTCTGCTCTTGTAAGGTACAAGTCTTAAGACAGTTGCTGGGGTACGGGTCCCCACTGCTGCATCCCACCTGACCTTGCCTTCCCTGGGGTCACATGCTGTGAATAAAACCCTCCTTTCAGACTGTCTTCAAATGATAAATGTTCTTTGCTCCCTGTCCCCTCTAACTCCATCTACTGGACACTGGAAAGGGTCCTGCAGAAACTTGGATCAGTTGTTAACTATTAATAATAACCTAATATTCTTATTTTTTAATGAGGAATTACAAATTTAAGAGTGAAGACACCTCTTCATTGTAAACTCTCAGGCAGCATGCAGAAGGCAGTAATACACGAGGTGATTCTAATCAGAAATGCTGCCAGGTACTCCCTTGTACCCCTCTGCTCACAGGACAAATAACCATTGTGGGCATATGGAAACCACCAGGAGGCAGGCAGCTGGGGAACATAAATGTAGCGAGGTACATTTTAAACTGAACTGGACCAGAATCAGGAAACTCAAGTCTAAGTACCAACAAACTTAGCCACCCAGTGTTTTGGCACATTCAGTTTGTTCAGCTGAGAAATGAGGCTCTGAGATTGGAAAATCCCATGGTTTCTTCTAGCTGATATCCATGGCTTCCTCAGAGTAAAGGTCAGTTTTCTCGTCTGGCTTAACTACTTCCAACTAAGAACTGGTAGCTCTGAGTGAAAATGGCTATCATCTCATCTGAGTCTAACATAACCAGAGTACCAATGCCCACAGGCAAGTTCTGAGTGCTCTGTAGTAACACACGTATACTACTGGGC
Organism: Rattus norvegicus; assembly: GCF_021556685.1. NCBI lineage: Eukaryota > Metazoa > Chordata > Mammalia > Rodentia > Muridae > Rattus > Rattus norvegicus. The sequence continues at coordinate 71,036,617 of NC_141544.1, forward strand.
TTTTCTTTTCTTTCCTTTTTCTTTCCTTTTTTTTTTTAGCAGCTTCTTTATGTTACAAAGATATTTTCTTAGTATTTTTGTTATTCTCATTTACTCAAGAAACAATGAACATTTTCTATATTTGACGAAGGCTTAAACAGGGCACCATGTCTGTTTCCTACAGGGGAAAAATTCCATTGTTTTCTCTCTCTTGTTTTTCTTCTTCAACTATAACAGCGTTAAGATTATAGCAGAAACTACACTTATCTGGTCTGACCCAGCCCAAAGTACTGTTTATACTCAACAAAATAATATGCTAATAACTGTATTGGAGAGGTGTACTCATCCAATAATATAAAGGATATTGTTCAATATGTGTTTGAGATCCTTAATTTTCAACAAAGAAAACTATTTGGGGGTGAGGAAAGATGATAACAAAGCAGTCCCACCCTTCTCCAGGGATAGTGACAAAGTCTTACCCTAGAATCATGTTCCTAAATAGCCTCTGAGAAATACAATCATGGAAGAGTCTCATTTTGTCTCTATATCCTGAACTAATAATTGTCATATGTGGAACTGTGTTAAGTGTTTCAAATACAGCATCACATGCTGCAACAACTCCGGTCACAGCCACTGTTACCCCACTGTACACACCTGAGAGCCGAGACATGGAGGGAGGTGAAGTTAACACCCAGGGTACCTCAGGATTCAGACTGGGGCTAAATTTAACTCCTGCCCTTGTTTAGGCCACAGAGCTCCATATCGGTGGCTTCCACCAATCACACTTCATTAGAGAAATAAACTCTCTTTCGTGAGTGCTTTCTTAGTAAGCAAGGAAAACGCCCTTTATACTTTTTTCACACTCACTCATGGCATTGCATACAGTGTGTGGAAATGGAGCTGTTGGCTATTTCTAAGCAGACCTGGCTCTCTTTTCATACTTATTTGCATTGAAATGAATAATTAAATTTGAGGTTCTCACTCAATGTAAAAGAGCTATTTGCAACCTAAGTATTTGTTATTAATTGATCAGACATGGATAAGGTATACTGTTACAGTTACATTTGTGAGGTATGACCGACATTGCCCTACTGCATAGCACTTGGTGCTGTTCTTCATTTTCTTGTACTTTGGATTTTTTTGTTTTGTTTTTTATGAGTTTAGTCACAGTTGGTTGTGTTTTGAACTTTGTAAAAATGTAATACTAAGGAAATTAAAAAAAGAAAAAGAAAATATTTTCAAAATGATGTAAAAAATCAAATCTACCCTTTACTAATTTGATTTGTAGGAAATGGAGAACAAAGTATTGCAAACAGAATGCTTTTAAATACACCCTAATTACTTCAATGTGCAAATGCACTGCCTAAATCCAAGCCTGCATTTAACACTTTGTACTTCACTCGTGCTAACTCATCTAAGTTCCATAGATAGCAATTCCGTAAAAAAACAAAACAAAACAAACAAACAAACAAACAAACAACCCAAAACCAAAACCAAAACCAAACAAAAAGCAGGAGATAACCTTTACTATAGCCAGCCCTTCCAGCTATGGGGAAATCTATTGTTGTAAAGTTCACATTTCCCTCTCAAGTCAGCTCACTTTTGGACCAATGCAGATCATTAGTTCAAATAATACAAAATAACTGATAATTTGCCACAGCCAGTCAATTTTCTCAATTGACTCTGCCATCCCTATTTTTCTCTTCTGTCTTTAGTGGGGTGGAGTGAGGAGGTGGGGTAGAAATGTTTCTCTAGCAGAGCCATCTACCAATGAGCAAGGTACAATCTGAGGAAGATGCCATAGGGCTGGGTTGAACTATGAATATGATGCCAGTGTTTCCTGGCACTTGTCAATAAAATAGTTGCATCAGGACTGTTGAGGGAACCTGTTACAAAGACTTGTTTCAGGGTCTCACCTTAGAGCAAACCAACTAACATCTTTGGGGTTCTGAGCTCTCCACTTTAAATAAGCATTCCAAACATCCTGAGACATGCTACCTTTTCTCACATCCACTCCAAGTGTATTGGTTGCATACTCAGATGTTCAGTTCCAGTAGTCAAGATATGTGTGGCAGAAGAACACCCTGACCCAGGGGCCAAGGCTTAGCTAGACATGATGCATTTGATAAGCACCATCTCGTGTGATCTCCACAGTAACAGCTGTGAGACAGGATTATTGCTGCTCCCATCTTTCAGATGAGAAACTTGAGAATCAAAGATATTTAGTAACTTCTGGACATCACAGCAATTAAAAAGCCCCAATGAGCAGAAGTTACTCTAAATCTAAACCTTTTAAGAACTATACTACTTTAACTTACAGCTTTGGAGAAAAATATGTCCTTTATAGATGCTCATTTACTATCCTGTAACTGAAAGCAACTGGCTACTTAGGTTGGTCACGGTACACATGTGACTTTATCCTTAAATTAGTTATTGGCACTAAAGTCATCAGAACTCCATTGCTAATTCTTCCCCAGTCTATTCATTAATCTTGGAGTTTGTCAGACCTTGAGGCAATAGTCACAGCCTCTGCCTTCTCTAGATTTACAGTATTGACAATGAGATAAGCTTCATCCAGGCTCAACCTGAACAGCCAGGAGAGGCTGGAGGGCAAGAGAGTTGTTCACTTTTCCGGCAGAAGGAAAGGAGGGTGAGGTCCGGAGACTTAGATGTTTTAGTACTTTGCATTGGTTAGTGTAAGGAATTCAGATTTTAAAGAAGACTGCATTTTTACTTATACAATTTTTGTTAGTAAGAAGGCAGACTAAGGTTCTTGCGTATTTTCTACTGATAAAACTTTATCTGGTTCATTCTTTCCAACTGGGTTTCTTTTTCGGCCAAATTTCTGGGTACAGAGCCAAGCAAATTGTTATGTTTATTCATTTTCACAGAGAGCAGCCGGCCGGGAGTCTATTCCTGAAGAGGGTGCCTAATAAATTTATCAGCAGTACTTTATTCCACCCAATAAAATTATTCCACAGTGACATATTGACTATCCTTTACTTCATTTTCATCTGTTTCAATTACTCAAAATGCTATTATTAGGTTAACACTTTTTTATGTAATACGAGAAATTTAGAAGTTGAAGACAATTGGAGACACTCTGGGTAATCTAGGCTATGCACTTCCCTTTGTGTAAGATAATTTTACTTGCATGTAAATGTGGTTTGGGCATATTAATGGCAGACAAGACTGAGGACAATGAGGTTGTACAGAAAATTAAGTTTTAGAATGTCATGGTGGCAGCCTGCAGGATGGGGTCAGTGTTTTTGCCGCCAAGGTTGAGGACCTGAGTTCAAACTCGAGTCCACACAGTAGAAGGAGACAAGTGACTTGTGTAAGTTGTTCTCTGACCTCCACGTATCATGGTGCACGCATACCTGTGCAACCCATCCTCCAATTAATAGAAGTGCCAACATGGAGATGGATCCTACAGAAAAATCCAAGAGGAAGAACAGATCAAAGGAAGAGCAGGCAATCAGAGCGCAGTGACGTGGGACAGGCCCCACAGCTGAAAGGCAGCACTGTGCTGGACTTCAGAAGGTCAGCAGCTGGAATTAGACATGGTTTGTTCTTTAATTGAATTACTGTAGGATTTGTGAATCACTGTAGGATTTGTGATTCATTATTTAGATCATTTGCTGTTTACTTAGAAGTCTTCTTTTCTACTTCACTGTAGTGTTTTTGGAACATTTGAAAAGTTGAAGGAAAAGGACAAACGAAGTATCACTCAATTCCGCCATATAAAGGTAACTGCTCTCCACTGTTTAATGCCTTTTCTCCATCCCAGTGAGAGACTTTGATTTTGTAATCTGGGATGGATATACACATTTGTGAGTGAGGTTTTTCAGTCTCATTACATCGTAAGCATCCCCCAGTTTAAAAATCATTAAAATGTGTTTAAGAATGACATAATTCATATTTATTTAATATGCGAACTGCATATGGACTCTCCATTGCTTATGTGACGATTCTTTAGATTTTGAATATTTAAGACTATGTTTCTTCTTCTTTTGTATGCCATTATGATTAACGCTTTGTGCACAGATCTGGGTATGAGACTCTGTTTCCAGCAGATGGAAAGACAGAAGGAAGACTGTTGGGGTGGAGAGGTATTTCTGATGGAAGGTTTTTGTAAGATGTCATATTATCTCACAGAACTTCTGACACTACTGCTCACTGTCACTATGTGAACATCTGTTTTGTTGCATACTTACCAGCACTGAGATTTAGTTTTTAAAATAAACCATGCCTTTGAGTGCTAGTAAGTTATCATACTTTGTCTTGTTGACTACTAGACATCTGTATGTCCATTTTCTTTGTTTTTTTTTAAATGTTTTTCTTGGTTGTTCTATTTGGAAACAACACATCTTAGTATCTTTATGACTTCTGCTTCTGCCTTATGGTTAACTATTTCACTGTGTTCTGAACTCTTCTTACCTTGCCCTGGGACATGGCGGGAAGCTTGACAAGTCTGTGTTTCAGATTTCTTCTTCTGTGCTTCATTCTGAACTCCACTGCCCAAAAGTGACTTTGAAAACAATGCTTTCCTGATGAAGTACCTACAATAGCTCCCAGTTTTTCATCAGCTAAATTTGATGAGGAAAGTTCATCATATTATTGGGTATTTCCTTATGAGTCTGGTTGACCAGCTTATGTTATTGCTACGTGGACTCTAAATGAGGTTAAGATATTATATGTGGAACTTCTGTATATGCAAATGCAGACAAAAGACAAAATACTAAAATATAAGATAGTGAAAGGCTTTAGAGTTTTCCCAACTCTTAACACTTGTTAAGGGAAACGACCCAATGAGTTTTATGAATTACTCATGGTCAGATAGCTCCAGGACTGAACTGAGACCAGAAAGAAAGTTTTCTGAGTGTCAGTTCACTGCCTTTCAGAGAATAATAAAAATCACTTTTGTAATTTAAAGAATAGAAGCAGCTAGGAAGACAGTTTAATTTTAATCTGTTACTATGTTTAAAAAATTGTTAGAAACCAAGCCACATAGAAGGTTTGAGTGTTCTTATAACACAAATAATATGTATGTCTCATAAATCAATCAAATGTGTCATTAAAATTTCCATAAAATTTGCACATCAACAAACGACCCAGTTTATACTTGCCTTTTTCCTTTTCATTCTGCATTGTTTTAGGTAACCTGTTTTGGTATGACAAAAGCTAAGTGTTTTAATTCTATCATGTTGCAAAATGTTATTAAGATTCTTAGAAATATCAATGAAAAAGTTTATTTTCTAAGAAGAATCATATTCATCATTTGTCCTGACTGTATCTAGAAAATTCAAGACTTACTTCTAAAAATAAACAATGAGAACCACTTTAAAATGCTTTCATTTAAATAGTAAACAACATGAACTATTCTGAAAGGTCAGAGACTAATAGCCATTCAATATGATCCAATTATTGCTATTTAATTACCACTTTACATTTAAGAAAACTTAACAGCAGTTACTGATTTGAGAACAGGATTTGCCGACTATAATTGTTCTTTGAGGGGCAGGGATACAGGAAGAAAGGGGCAAATATGAAAAGATTTATGAAGGAACAATGCTGAAGGGGCACATGACCTTCTTAGTCATTGCTTATCCAAGAGTCAATCACAAAGCATGTGCCTGCTTAACAAAATAAGTAACATAAAAGAGTATTTATCAATTATATCATGTAAACTTGTTTAAAAATTAGTGTTCAAGAAAAGATTGAGTCAGTATCAATGGAAGATTCTAAAGATAACTAAGTTATATCTTCTTTCATTGTGCGCTCAGATAAACATGACAGATTCAACTCATTCAACTCTTCTAAGTAGTAAGCAACTGCCCTGTGTGAGAAGCTCTTTACTATCCCAAACACATGAGCAATCATTTTCAGATTATCCTCTCTACTGATGCACCAAAATGACAACAAGGAGAACTGGGTGATAAAAGAGAAATAAAGAACACGTATTTGAAATTTCTCACTTTATGCAGTGTACAACTTCAACAATTTAAGTAGTTTAAATATAGCCTTGAATTTTTTTAGAAAAATAACAGTAATTGTTACTTGAACAATACATTATGTTTTAAATATTGAAAAATTGTTAAAGATTGCTAGTAAACAAAACAAGGAGAAATACATGGAAAGAGTAGTGGAGGAAAGAGAGGGAGAGGAGAAGGAGGAGGAGAAGAAAGAGAGAGACAGAGAGACAGACAAACAGAAAGAGCTTGTCCAGCAACATGAAACAAAGTTTTTGAGATAAAGCCAAATATAGTCTTTATATAAATAGAAATTATTTATTTCAAGTTATTTATTAAAATTAAATAACAACAAATTTTTAAAAAATCCTATCACCACATGATAATAGTTCAAAGATACTTGTTTTATAGTAGGGAAAGCAGGATTCAAACATTTATGTTTACTAGATAAAAATCATTTTTCTAGAATGTAATTTATTTTGCCTATTTGTCTCAATTTTCTACAGTTTAGAAATGAAATAGTAAAAACAAAGAATGAAATATGATTATATGCCAAGTATAACTTGCCATTAAATAATAAATTTAATTTACATTACCATTATTTAATGGCGTATATAAAGAGGTGAGACCTTGTCTCAATAAATAAGGCAGAGAACTGTAGAAGAAGAAATTTTGTCCACCTCTGGCCTCTGCATGCACAGACCAGGGTATCTGTGTAAATGTACTTTTATTTACCTGACATTATTGTCATCTTGGAAGCTTACTGTTGAATAGGCTCACTCTATTTCTTTCTAAACTCTACCTTGACGGTGCTATTTTGGCTTGAACTTCTCTCCAAGCTGGCTGATTCAATCTGGCTTCTCTCAGCTTCTCACTGAATTGCTCTGCTTGGCCTCAAACTAACTCTGACAATTTGTTCTGATTTTCTGATTCCACTGTATTACATTCATTGAGTTCCTTTTGGAGTTCATGCAGTTCTGTGTATGTCAACAGAAGCAGCTGAAGCCAGAGAATAAGAAGGAATCAGAAACAGGAACAACAGCAAACTGGTGGAAGAAATCAGGATGTTTCCTTTGACCTAGCGATAGATTGAAAGGATGTCTAAGAGGCACCAACTAAAGGAAAATATCAGTAAGGTTAACTGCATTAAAACCAGAAGTTAGAAGAGTTTCTGCTAAAGACAGAAAATATGAATTACAAATTGGCCAGGATATCTGCAATCTTTCTGGGTCAAAGGAACGAAGATGTGGACACCCTATTGCAACATCACCAAGAACATGACAACAACAGAGTTCACTGAAGTTAACAAAAGCAAAATTTATAACCTTGTAGAAAAACGGGCATAGAAGAATACCAGGAAACAACACACAAAGGGAATGGCAGAGACATATACGGAAAGTAAAACCAAGTGAGAAACTGTGTAAGTTTCTGTTGCTGAGAAAGCTGTCAAAGGTCTGACCACTTAGGTTGTGGCTCGAGACCACTCTGAGGTGGCTAAGGACAGTGTGAACAGGCACTAGCACTTTCTAAACAGCACTCTATAAATAATACTCGGTAAGCTTTGATGCACATACTTGTTAGTGTTTAACGATTTCCACATTTACACACATAAAAATTTGAACTTTTTTGCCAACAGGAAACATTGGAAATAATGCCTGACGATGAGAGAGTTTATCAGTCAAGTTTAGGGATAATATCTAGATGAATTCCTTTTATATAAGCTGTAATATGACTTTAAAACATCTCTCACTCGTGGTACTAGGAGTCAGAGGAGCAATGCCTGTTTTTAGCCTTTTGCTAAAGCCATGAGGAGTTTATCAAGTGCAGGAAGGAATGGCTGGAGGACCCCTGGGCACTGCTCTGTGGCTTACCGTGGATCAGGCCCTGTCACACATAGAGATGCTTTGGTTCACTAGTCTACAGACCGCATTGTCCACTTCTCTGCAAATACTAACAGACTAAGAACACAGAAACAAGTTCAGAAACGAACATTCCAAGTTCCATGATCCAGCCTAACCTGGGCTCGGGTTTCCTGTGCTGCAGATGACTCTTTACACTACTCTGCATTTGAAATAGTTTACATTATAAGCATAGAACTCTGAGACCACTGTCTGCCCTAATCCAAAGGCACGTGGAGGCAAGCATCCCCTTCTGTTTCTTACAATAGAAACCAATATTTGACCAATTAACAAGCATTTTATACAGCAACCATTTCAATGAACCATGAGCAAAATTTTCCGTTTGCTTCTATCCACACGAAGAATCTTAGGCCTCTGATGCAGGCCAATGCTCCTAACAAACAAAGCCCATCCATCTAGGTTTCCGCAGACGAAGTGGGGTTGGCTCTGCCAAGCGCTTTCCTGATGCTAATCAACAGGTGATTTGGCACCAGCACCACTGTTGGCTCCTGAGCTTCACCTTTGCTTTCAGAAAACAAGAGACAATACCTTTTCAGTGGTGCACCGCAAGCAGGCCATATGGGAAGCACGGTTTTATTTCAGCCAGTGCTCTTTCTCACAACGTGGAGGAAAACTGCCAGCTACTACTGCTACTCTCGTCACTAGCTACGGTACAGATTTTTGGAGAAGCAAAAACAGAAACGAAACAAAACAAAAACTCTTTAAAAAGTTTTGCATAAGTAAAAGATGAGTATATGCTTATCCTAACTGTGAAAAGCTAATGTACGTCTCATTTATCTTGTTAAACAAAGAACTCAAACAAACAAAAGGACTGATGTTCCGACCTAATCAGCGCTTCTCGAAACGAGCAATCCCAAAGATCAACTCAAAGAAGGCTAAAAGTGGAAATATGAAACAGATTTCCACGATTTGGATTTTTAAAAAATCTCCAAGAATCAGAGACTATGACCTACTTAAGTGAACAGTTATTAAAGAAACAGACCAGCTTTAAGATGGGAATAGAGTGCTTCTTTGAACTCTACTAAGTCAGGGGGAAAAGTTAATGGAAATAATAAAAGCGTTTTAAAATGCTGCACAGAGAAAGTAGAACTATAAAATGAAGATGTTGCGATTGCTCATGTCTGTTCCTTAGGTAGCACAGCTTGTATGAAGTCCCAGTTATCACACTAGCAAGTGTCTTGTTCCATTTAAGCACAGTGATGCATAAAATTAAAAGAAAACTTTTTGTTTAAAATAAGACTAAAAATACATAATCTCTGAGGGGGAGCTGCCTGGACTAAAATTTAGACGTCGGCTTAGAGTCTTGTTTTGCTCATGATCCTGCGTGCTCAGTTCATTTATTAAATATATTTGGTGCCTAGCATCCATACACGTTTCCTAAGTGGGAGAAAGTCATAAAGTCATCCTAGTAAAAAACTCATTTTTGTCCTAAAATTCTGAGTCTAATGACATTACTCCAGTACAGGAGACGTTTCTTTTCTTTGTTAAAATAATGAGATAAGTAAATGCTCATTAAAATAAGTACACACATATACTACAGTAGTGAGTTTTTCCTCTCTCTCTCTCTCTCTCTGTTCTATCCTTGCCTTCCTCTCTCTCATTTTCTATCTATTCCCTAATGCATATTAAAAAGAAGAGTTTCCATAAAAAGGATTTTTATTTTTTTCTGAATTAAATATAGCTTATCATTTCTATGCCATTTAAGTTCTATTAAGTGAGAAAACACAAAATCGTTACGGAAATCCTATTAGGAACTTTAAAAAAGAAACAAAAAAGTCAGTAAAACTACATTTAAAATTCAAATTTTCATTCACATATTTTCTTTCAGAAACTTTGAATTATTGCTTCAAGCTGCCCCCACTTCCTTTTCCAGAGGCAGAATTGTGAATTCTACAAAGAAAGGACCCTCTTCTTACATTTCCCCACCTACCTGTCCTCTGAAGGAGGAGGTCCACAGAGTGGAGGTATAGATTACGGCAGGATGAGATCAAAACATTTCAGCTGGGAGACAGCTCTGTGCTCAATTTTCCAAGTCTCAAAGAAGGTTCTGGCCTACCATGATGTTGGCCAGAAAATTGGTTCTCATGACTGAACAATGATAACCATTTTACATAAGACTTTTGAAAATAAAAGCACCTGTGGCAGCAGCCAGAGAATAAGCTGGAGAATGAAAGACTTTCATGGGAATACTGAACCACAGCAGACACTATCAATGGTGCATGAATACACCTAGAGGGTCTAATGGGATACAAGGCACCTGACACCTTGGTGCACAAGAGAAGCTCAGCTGTTTGAATACGGGAATAGTCTTAGGGCAAATGTGCCATTGTCCCAAGTGATGATATCCTGTAGCACCAACACAGCTGAACCCTTGGGACTAGGGGACAGGCAAGGCTCTGACTACAGCCAGGAACCACTAGGGTGGGTTCCCAAGGGGGGGGGAGGGGGCTCATCAAACAGAGAAGATTGGAGACTGCACAGTGCATGAGCACTCCCTGCTGGTAGCCTGTGTTGTGGATAAACTGATGATGGCTTGGAGGGCTACTGGAGTTGGGGGAAGGCTAACAGGTACCATAAGACAGTAGGCTCTAGGGGACCTGAGTGGCTCTGACTCAGTTTAAATACTGTAGATATTACCCTGAATGAGAAAAAGGTTAGGGAGGTTATCAACAGAAAAACACAAGAAGCGGTAAATACTATGTGTAAAAGCTGGCATATAAGAGTTTCTACATATATATTTCCAAATATTAACATTCTGGAAAGCATAAATTCATGTGTTCACAAATATGTTTGTGGGGAGGGAAAGCAGGAAACAGTGAATTTCCTTATATGCACTTAGCTTCCACAAGAGCAATCCTTGGGACAGTTCAAATGTGGTCATAACATTAATGTTCTACTAGGAAACACCTTCTATAACTCCCACAGAGCTGTCTTCTATGCCTACGATAGTACCTAAGTCCCAGACAGGCGGTCTTTGTTAACCAGCACAAGCCTGTGGCAACAATCCTAGTATCTCCCTGGTGCTCTGTTAGGGTTCTTGTTTATGATAAAGTGAAGGTCAAAATGGCAGCTTGCTAAAAGCAGCAGTGTTTGAACTGCCTGAGTAACTTGCTTGCCATGGACTTGTTAATGCAATAGTCAAACATTTCCTTCCCATGTCCAGCGCTGACTAACTTCAGCAGAGAAAGGATCTAGAACAGGAGATGCTGCAGATGCCTTAGCTTGGAGGAGGCTTAGTGGAGCCAAACCGTCAGCAGGGCCTGTTTGTTCCTCACTTTCCATCGGGCTTTGTGAACAAAATGTTAGATTACTGCAATGACAAGTTTGTGACAAGCGAGTCATTTGTGCAACTGGTGTGCTCCTGTTTTTCTGTTTACCATTCAGACTTGTGAATACCATTTCAAGCACTCACAGGATTTCTGGCTCCCATTAAGGGGAAATGGTTCCTCCATGTTTAGAATTTTCTGCCTCAAAGAGAATTACTAAGCAATTATTTATCCCCGTGGTCACAGTGTCACACAAAAGCACTCGAGTTGTTTTGTTGGACTCTGAATTATGAAATGGAGTCCTGAGGACGGGATAGTTTGGAACATCAGAAATTTCTCATCTAGCATATTGGAATGACTACAAAGCAAACCTGTGAGAGTCAATAAAATTGTGGCCAGCCTGAAATACCTTGCTCCTTTGCTCTGGGATCATATATCAAGGCCATATGCTTCAAGGCGCATAAACACACTGGTAACAAGTAGACCTGAGACACCGAGGTCTGGCTCGACTGCAGACACTGACGTGTGATCTAATACAAGATAGCTTTGGTGACAAGGATAGCTTTGGCTGTCGAGCAGGGAATTTACAGTGCCTTCCTCCTGCTTGCCACAGGTAACTGGAGGACCAGAACAGGCAAGAAAACATTTTATCTGTGTGATAGAAAAGCAGTATCATAATAAGAAAGCTACACTTGGGATCATTCTTATGCTTCTGTTTTCAGAGTAAATGGACCCCTGGTGGACTCAGACTCAAGAATTCTAGATCTTCTCATAAAAATTTCAACATTCCCCACCCGAGGCTTCCAAGTGACTTTTGGCAAGTCATTTTTGTTTCCCATGAAGAAGTCGGTAATAATAATAGAGTCCCCAGCCCCTACTCCACTTACATGCAAACCTTAATATTAGCACTATCCTTTAGAACTGGAGGCTAAGAACAGCTCTCCCTAAATGTCACGCAGTCTATGAGTTGGCAGTGAATTTCTTTCAAGCACGGACTAAATACCTGGGGAAGGAGGTCAAAAATGGGACCTAAGGAGAGGTATCAAGAAATGATGGTTAGAAACAGAAGCAGAGCTCAGACCAGGGATCTACAACACAGTGAAAGAAAATCACACGTGTGCACCTACACAAATACACGCTTCAAATAAAGCAAGAAACATATTATTAATAATCCTTTATCATGTTGTACAATTTATATATGTATTTAATCTTTGCACATCCAAATTGTATTTAGATCTCATTTTTAATAGAGGATTAATATTTAAAGATGTATAGATCTTACAATAATTATATAGTATTATATAGCAGTGGATTTAAATTGAATGTAAGTTGTAGAAATTTGAAGCTAGTTTTCTTTACCTCACAGCTCACGTATTAGAATAAGTCCATTTCTACTGTCTTACAACACTTTTCTTTGGTTCATTGGAAACTATTTTAAAATGTAATTCAAAACTAGATAGACAGGCCAGTTACGGCATTCTGGCTTTGGTATGTGGTCACTGTCCCAGGCCCTAGGAAGGCTAAGCTTCATCCTGATGGCGTTCCTTCTCCAGCCTGGACTGAATCTTGCTTCTGTGTAGTAGGCAGCAGGCAACTGGTTCTAAGGTAATCCTAGAATAATTGTGAATGCAGCGTTGTGTATCAGCTTATATCTGTGTGATCTCCTTTCTCCCTCTGCGTGGCTATTGGTAGGTTTAGTCTACCTCACTGTATCCTCACAGGTTATCCCTAAAGAGTTTTGCTGTCACCTCTTCACTATCTCTCTCAGGTAGGGGGAAGGGGTAGATACTCATCTCACTGATACATTGATCTGCAAAGCCTGCTGAACTTCAACCTTTGGACAGAACATCTCTTGTTTGGCTGTCTGCGGTGTTTCTCTTAAGTGGTAGCTTTGACTTCATCCTATTTGTATATAACTTAGAGCAGCAGTTCTCTGCTTTCCTAATGCTGTGACCCTTTAAAACAGCTCTACATGTTGGGGTAACCCCAACCGTACAATTTAATTGTTGCTACTGCATAACTAATTTTCTTTCTGTTATGAATCTTAATGTAAATATCTGATACATAGGATATCTGATATGTTACCCCAAAGGGGTCCTACCCTACAGGTAGAGAAGGGCTTAAACGTATGTAAATCAAACTGGTAGGAAAGACTTTACTGCCAGCCCATCTTGGAGGGCGCTTGTGCCCAAGCATTTGAGTGAGGCATGCCTCTTGAATATCACAGTCTAGAGGTTATTTTCTTTGTATGGTAAAGAATGAGCTTCAGGACATCTGCAGTACATGGTCTGATGTCCAGAATGGGCCACAAAGAGGCTTGTGCTTTTTCTTCTTTAATGCTAAATTTACACTTACCACTTCAGAATTCTTAAAATCTAGTTTAGATGACTTCCCTATGTGTAAAATCTATAAGTTAAAAAAAAATGATAAGGCTGTGAATGCTAGGTAGCCAGTGACTGGTTTGTTTCCTGACCTGATGGCCAGTAGCACTCGGTCTCTGCTCAACAACCCAGTGCACAATGCATAATTACATCTGCGTATAGATTGTTCTGTTTTGTCATTCCCGGCATCCAACATGAGTCAAACTCCACAGCTCTTCTCTCACAAGCCTGAGAGGAATGAAAGTTAGTCAGCCTTTCTTCTGTCTCCTTTCATTTACACAGGTGATACACTTGGCAATGTATTCTCAACCTTTTAAAGTTATTTCCTATTCTGTAGAAAATCTTCCAGGCAACATCAGCTATGGTTAATTGATATAGCTATTCAGAAGGTGTCAGTGTAGTTAACTGTCCAGATAGAAACACTTTTAAAGGGAGAGGGCCTTATGGTAATTAAATCAATACTAGAGGCTTAGCCAGAACTGTCCAGGCAGATCTATATAACCCCTTACACATTCTTACATAATCAATCTGGTGCATACTGTAAATACTGCTTGTATGCTGTTTCTCCCACCAATCTGTGAGCAGCCTTTAGTGATGGTGACATATTTACTTGTTTATCTTTAGTTTCTAGAAAAGTACTAGGCAAGGGAAAGAGTATGATACTTAGAAACACTTGAATTAAAGCTGTCTTTCCTCTAATTACATTCTGTAGACTCCTCTCCTTATTCTATAAAAAAATACAATTAAAAATGTTGGCTTTACATTTTGGGAAGTACATTAAAAATACTTTAATGATATTGGGTCATTGACATTGACTGATGACATCAAAAACCACATTGAAATGTGATGAAATTTTCCTTAAAAGTCTAGCATAAGAACCAAAACCAAAACCAAAACCCCATAAAGATAAAATAGTGCACTCTAGCCAAAAATTCACAAGGTTAATTGTTTGTGCGCAGTAACTCAGATTGACAGGAAATGATGGTAACATGATTACTTCTGGCCTATTCAAAGTTGGTGGTACTTCTCTGCTTTTACTTTGGTTAAGTACATTTAAACATTTTGATGTCTTCTGACATTTTCTTTTTTCCTGAATAACAATGGATCTTGCATTAAAAAAACTGAAATTTAAAAATATACATTCTTCCAAGTTCAGCTCCCAATGGAATAGTGCTTTGCAAACAATCAGAAACTACAGTGCCATGGTGCTGATAAGATTTTACAGCATCCTTCTATGTTTATTTCTTAAAAGATAAATTTGAAGTAAACCTGCCTTAACTTTGTCAATGATTTACACTACACTGGGCTTGCCAATACTGGAAACACGTTTCCAGATCACTCAGAGATGCACCAGAATCTAGGGTGGTTTCAGTGCCAATCTTTTATGTCCACATTTCTCCACATTGACTCTGATTCCTCACTGGTTTCTTAAGAATTTCAAAGAGCTTGGAATGAAATAAATGTGTTAGAAATTTTTCCCTTGTCATCATCAAAAGAAGCTTGGCTAGTTATGTTATACATAACCCAGCTTTGCCTGAGTCCAGTACAGCTCTGGGCCAGTAATGAAGACAAGGTAGGTTTTACACTCATGCCTGTAATCTTAATATTCAAGAGGCTGAGGCAGGAGGACTGCCATGAGCTTGAGGCTATTCAGGTCACGTGGTGAGCTCCAGGCAAGCACAGACTATAGAGAAAGTCTCTGTTTCTAGAAAAAATAAAAATATAAACCAACAAAAAGAAAAACAAAACACCCTGAAGCAAAGCCAAACCCCAAGAAGAAAAGAAGATGATGATGACATATCAGTGAAGCCTCATGTCCTGCTGTGACTTAAGGACTGGCAAACAGGTTTTACCAGAACTCTCCAGGGAAAGATCAAACAGAATGGGAATTAGATTCCTATGTCTCCAGCTTGCAATTAGAGGTATTAAATGGCTGTGTTCAGATGCACGGTGGTGGAGAGGAGAAAATGAAGGTAACTGTGGAGTACCATCTCCTCAAACTATGAAGCTGAACTTGGGCCATCTTCCTGAGTAATCACCCACGGTGCCCCATCTAAGCAACAGGTTAATTTTAGACTAGCATTTTAAAACTGCGTTGGACATAAAAACAATGTCATTAACAAGCAGCTATTTTTTTTCACTTACAGAGAACTTTTCAGAAAAGAGATTACTTATTTTGATCTACTGTTTTCTCTATTTTAGATTGGAGTAGTATGTTTTTAATACAGTTTCTTTCTATAAAAACCTATAATTTGTAATGAGAATATGAGATGTTACACACTTTCTCTCAACCTTATTTATTCTAGTGAATGCCTAATCAATTCTATTCCTAGCTTATAATTCTAAGAGATTCAGACAGCTAACTTCATATTCTGTACTCTGGTCACAGCACCTCCAACTTCTGGCTAAGCAGGTAGCTTGTAGGCCACTATGACATCATGAGAAACTACAAAGTATGTAATTATTGCAGACAGAGGATATTTATTATACAGAAGTATACGGCTGTTTCTGAAGCTTGTTTCTTCAAAAAGAACAAGGGCAGTGACCTCGATTTTTGCAGTCTGTGCATCAAAATTTTACCAAAAACGTCTTTTAAAATAGAGATGAGTCTAGAAAACATTCTTCAAAATGTAAAATTCGTGCCTGGGAGCCTTTTGTGTGGCAAGTGTACTTTGCAGTAAGACAGGGGTGGGAATTTAAGTAAATTATTCATTCATAATTAATCACCAGTAGTTATAGTTTATTGACCCTCAAAGACACAAAGATTTCTGAGTAAAGGAAAACATAACTGGCAATAGGTGGCTTCCCTTTGGGAGTGAGTTCGTTTCCTTATCAAGATAGATCCCAGCTTGCCCTACATGCTTAGAAGGATCCCTTCAGCTGTTCTATGGAAAGGAGGTAACAGCTATTTATCTTCTAGCAGAATTCTCCAGAGCTGAAAATCACAGACACCTTCTGCTGAGAGAGGGGCAGACACATTCTTGGTATGGTATGCCACTCTTTATCTCTCTGTGTCTAGGGATCAGTAAACAACTTCTTAGGCTAGAGGGTGATTAGTAGCAACAAAGGAGGCAAGTTTCCTTGTCATACATAGAAGATGCTAAAAATATTCCATTATACCTTGAGAAATGATGATGATGATGACGACGATGACGACGACGACGATGATAATCACCCCAAAATGCATTATAGTTAATGTTTGTGTGCATGTGTTGTGTATATATGATCTCCGATCTAAGATCACAAAATTTAAGCATAAATTCAGGTAAGAGATCAAGTGTTTCTTCAACAGAAGTTAGGTACGTTGCTATCTTCTTTATCTATGAACTAGAAATTGTGGGCCATGTCACAAATCCATGAATAAATGATTCCCTTATGTTTAGCTCAATATTCGTGCCTTTTTATTCTTGAAATTTCAGGTCTGTTCTTATATTACCAGATTTCCAGAGGCTGGAACTCAAGGTCCCAGAGGTTCCAGGTGCACTAAAGCTGTTTCTTAGGCATTCCTTTTCTCAGTACTATTAAAAGTCACTTTAAAGTCTATGGTGTATTATAGCAGGTGTGCGTATGACATAAGGGACCTGAACTGAAAATCAAAACTGAGCGAGATCTGAATCTATTTAATGAAGGAGTTGCTGTGGTCAAATGGGTCCAGGGAAGGTCTTCTCATGAGTTCATCAAAGAGCATTAAGGACTAAGGCAATTATTTTCTTGGATGTCTAGGAACCTACATTATTTCATCTGAACATGACCTAAAACCTTTGCAATTTGGCAAAGTCAATCATACTTCTATTAGGTTGTAAATAAATATCTCAGAAAAGACTGACATCTGTTCAACGCCTATCTTCTTCATCCCCTCTTGAAAGTTCAATTCCTGAAGTAATCTTTCCTCAAGCAATGTCCAAAGGTTGCATAATGGGCCAATAATACATAATAGTTCAGTGACTAAGTTGTCACACTAATACTGGTCTCTCTCACAGACCTTGAAAGGCCAATATACAATTTAAGCTAGGTCATGGGAAAGTTGATATAATGATATCATCATGATTCAATGTATAAATAAATGTGCCATTTCACTTAAAGAGCAAAGGCAACTGCAAAATATTTGATATTGTATATTGCTTGCAGTTTATCAAATGGCCTTATCTCTCAAATTCACTAATATCTCTTCTTCATGTAGATAAATATCTATCAAAACATGTAAAACACAAACCCAGGCTAGATGATTCAAACAGAAGCAACAGCTTTAGAAATACATGATTATATTATAAAACAGCAGTAACTCTGGACCAACCAGATATCACATGATTTTTCTCTTGGATTTTAAAGTCAGACCTTTAAAAATGTAATTTACATATAACAAAATTAACATACAACTCAGTGTTAGAATGTAGCTTAAAAATATAATGTCAATATATCGTTATTTCATCGGAATTGTACAATGATGTTTTCTACTTTGCTTTTGACAAGAGTACGTTTGGAAGACTCGGGTTTTTATATATAGTAGAAAATGACATCATATAAACAAGGAGCACTGAAAGGTGCAGGAGGCTCATGGAAGATGCTTGCATACTGTCTACCACATGTCGCCAGTTGTGAAAGACCTGACATGCTAATATCCACTCATTCGGACTTGTTACAGAGGCACTAAGAGCATGATGGCTGGCAGGCTCTGCATTTAAGTGCGGTTATCAAGGCCCCCAAATATTGACAGAGTGCCAGATCCTAAGAAGCTATTGATGTACAAAGCCGGCCACTGCTCCAGACACCTCTCAGACAGAGCCTTTAAATGTCACAGATAAATGAATTTTCATGAAACAGAGAGAGAATGGAAGCGCTAGAAGAAAGAGCACAGAATGAGAAGTAGGTAAAGAAATGAAAAAAATGGCTTCCATAAAGCTGACAGGAAGGCACATGGCACCTCAGCTGTAAGGCTCAATCAAAGATCTTTACAAAGGAAGTGAGAGCAAGCCTCCCAGAAGCATCGTGCCACCTAAGAATGCAGCACCTTTAATCAATGTGTCCCTTTAAAAAGTTAACTGAGATGCACGTTGCAGGACAGATCTGAAAAACGACTGAATGAAGTATGGGTTCAAATGCAGATAATGCTGAATTCAGCCAGAAAACAAATTCAAAGTAAAATATAGTAAGGAACCACAGACACTCACAATCATGGGAAATACCTCTTAAGCTGATCTTAATGGATATTAAAGGCTACAAATCACAGCAGTATGGAGTCTACTGCTTGCCAAGCCTCAAGTGTGTCCTTGACAGTTTCTTTTCCAGTGTCCCACAGAGAGTAGTGACACCTACTGGGTTTACCCCTTCAGCTTTTACCCTGTCTTCCCATGGCAAACATCTGTTTGGGAAAATGCATTTAGGGAAAGCTAGGACTTGACACCTGACAACAGAAGAGGCAAGGTTCTAACTGTATCGAGGACTCGCTCCTTAGCATGTGCCAGTCGGCACATTTGAAATGGAAATGAGGGCTTTGCACGTGCAAGTCTCCCATCTGCCGAGGGCACCTTCTCCTGACCTTAGTACACTGTGTCATTAAAAGCAGTCACACTTTCAAGGTTAGAATGTGGTTTGCTTGTTCATTTACTTTTCTGTAGCAGATATGAACAACTTCCACATGTATTTAGATCAATCACGCCAATGCCCACAAACAAAATTCTTTACTTAAAAGTCTATGGACAGATTCTTAAAAATCTGCAGCAAAATAGCTTCTCAAAGCCTCAAACTGCCTTTTTACTAGTGTTACAGTAAGCCCTGGTCTAAATATTCTCTCGCACCTGGATCTCCTCTCTCTGTCTTTCGTGTTTAGGATATCATCGGCACTCTAAGAACAAATGTCTGCAGCTGAAACACTCAACAAAGGTTTTCTTTCTGTTTCAACTTTTCAGAGATTTCTCGGTGCCTTTCTTTCTCATGTTAGGAGATAAAATGGAAGGATTCAGATTTTCTGACATGGGAAAAGTAATTATCCCCCCCTTTTAAAAAGGCTTTTATTTTGAAGACAAATCAGTTTTAACTCAGATGGAAATCGCAGTAAAATCTCAGACTCTAATCAGCAAGGGCATTAAAACTCTCCAGAACTCTGCCGACTTCCACGTGAGCCCGTCACCCATCCAGGATCACAAAGACACATTATCTGCTTCGCCTGTGGCCGCCTGACATTTGACATTGTAAAGTCTTTACCCTGAAGCATTAAGGGTCACGGTAATCTCCTGCGATGTGTTACACATACTCATACATTTGTACTTTCATGGACAGTATTTTCTTCTGTGACCACACTACAAATCGAGAGTCTTGGGGATATTTTAGACAAAAATTTAGCAATTTCTCTAAAAGGCTGTTAATTTTCTCATTATGTAATTTGAAATGGGAAAAAAATCACATGTTAAAACTATAAGAAATTATATATGGTATAATCAGTCATTTAAATAATCGAGGGGACATTTATATACTGGCAAATACATAAACTTTTTTTCTGTGGTGATATAGAAAACACTTATAAAAGATATTGGAGGGTCAAGTCATAATATATATACATGTACATATTAATATACATATATAAGTATATATTTATAAATATATAGGTATATTATATATAATAAACACACATATATAAGTATATTTGTATTATATATGTAAATATATTTCTACTAATTATGTATGTTCCTGCTACTGTTTTTCAATCTTATGTTTGAAATAGTTACCTGGCTGGCAAGGTTATATGGTATAATATTCTTTCACTATTTTCTCTATGTTGAAAACTTTAGTATGTAATATATTTTTTAAATCTCAAAATAAGTTATCTAAATGTAATTGTTAATAATTAGAGAGTTGAATGAGCCTAAAGTCTAAAAAATAAAAAGACCTTGTAATTTCTTATCTAATAATAATCCTGTATTAGTGGTAGAGAGTGGCTAGTTTGCAAATATCTTTTTCCTTTTCAGTCAGGGATAAAAAACAAAATCCCTCCACATCCCATAGGTGGTTTGGAATGTAGGAAAAGGCTCTATGTGCTGTTCCCATACACACTTCTCGACACAACCCATCGCCACAGTGCGGCTGAGTTCTAAACCTGAGCTATGCCTGTAGCAGTATGTGCTCTCTTGTTCCCTCTGCCTCCCTTCTCCCTCTCCTCTCCTGTCTCTCTATGTGTAAGAGAGAGAAAGTGAGATAGAGAGACATTACAGCTTACAGGATTCCAAATAAAATGTAACATTTCTCTAGGCCTCCATTTTCCTTACCTCTGCAATGGATAGCACCTATCAAAGAGGTTTATTGTGGGAACCCAATGAGCTAATATGATGACAGTACTTAGTATACCTAAAATAAAGGTTATCATTCTCTCACGAGCTTCTCTCTTTTGCATAATGGATGTGCTCTGGAGGTGATTATGAAAATGTATAGGCCGCAATCCTATTATCAAACCGCAGAGCAATTACATAGTAAAACAATGGGACCTGTGCTGACTCTTGGCAGTAGATGGGGTGCAGACAGAGGCTGGGTCTTGGGGGATTCTGGGAGTAGTCTGTGGGCTGGCGATACTCTTAGGTCTTCCCTGATCCCCTTCTGCAGGTTCCCTGATCTGCTAACTCCTAACTTGTCCCAAGATCATTCCTTTGCTCTTGTCCAGTTCCAAGGCTCAGTGAGCCATTTCTGCATCCATCAGCAGGGTGACAGAGAACTCCTGTCAGGTGAGGCCCACGTTTCCCACATGCTATACTTTGCATGCGTTAGAACTCTCAGCCATGTGTTCTGAGGATCCTTGCCCTGGCTCCATTATACTCATTTCGTGAGAAGCTTCAGGGCTGGGAACGCTGTCTTCTACTTTCTTAGAAACCCTACACTTAATAGTGAGGCCTATAAATAAAGTAAAACCGTAAATAGTTCTGACTTCACCTTCAACTCATAACCGAACCCGACTCGGGGACTGACGAGCTATTTTCTCTCTTTGGTCTCATCAGACATGAGTGTGTCAGGTTACTGACTTGGGTGAAGCTTATATTCCCATAGTGCACCAGGTGCCAACAACAACCTGCTGCACTTGGGGCTTTTTTTTTTTTTTTGTATCTAGATTTCCACATAAATTAATTGCTAAACTTCTCTTGCTCTCAGGACATCCTTTTATTTATGGAACATATTCAGAAAGAACAGAGTTTATAAAATAAACCATCTGCTACCCAGACCTTGAGAAAAGGTAATGTTTGAAAATAGCAAATAAAACTTATTGGGTATAAAAGCTAAATTAAATGTATTAATTTTTCTCATCTTTTTTCTTGGGGGTGAGTTGAGATGAACAGGGTCTCAGGGAGTCTACTCACTATGCAGGGCAGGACGACCGTAAACACCTACTCTCCCTCTATTTACATCACAGTTTTGATATTGCAGGTGGTACAGGGCATCTAACCCAGGGCCTGGTGCAAACTGGGCAAGCTCTCTACCAAGGACCCTAACACATCCTAAGCTCCACTTTATTATCTTTGGAGTTACTGTAGGAAACCAGATCCAATTCCAGGAGAGAGGGGGGGGAGGGAGGGAGGGAGGGAGGGAGGGGGAGAGAGAGAGAGAGAGAGAGAGAGAGAGAGAGAGAGAGAGAGAGAGAGAGAGAGAGAACGAGAACATTTTTATGAATTAGCCTGGGGTCATTAGCTCAAAATCTATCACACATTCTAAAAGAAGAACTTGACCTATGTTCCCTCCACACACTCTTTCCTGCACACACTGGGGGTTTAGGAAGTCATCAGAGAACCTCTAGTCTAAAAAAGTTCAAAGAAGGCACACCTGTATTGTATTTAATATTTTGTCATAAGTAGTTAGCAGGATATACTTAAATTACCTTCACTTTCCTCCTGCCTATATTCCTATTTCTGTGGTTTTTTCTTCATGTTAGTTGTATTATTTATAAAGATAAAGATGAGTGACAACTGATAGCAAAATAGCTACATACTTTAAGTAAACAATAAGAACAGATGTGGCTCATGGTTTCACAAAGTGGCTAGTAAATGGAGATCCCAGGTGGAGCGTGCTTTAGGCTAAGTATTGAGGGATTCTTAGTATTTAAAAAAAACTAGATTAAAAAGTCATTTTATGCAGAGTAAACAGCGTAACCCCAAAGGTTATCACGCATTGGGGATAGTTAGTCATCTTGTCTGCAAAAGGGAATAGTGGGGCAACATTTGAGGATGTGAGCAGGCTTAGGTCATGGAAGAATGTGTCAATCAGAGAATACTGCTATCAGTAATCATAATCTGAAGGAAGTGCAGTCAGCGACTGCACTGCTCCCCCTTAGAGGGAGACAGCAGGACACTGCCCCACAGCAGGACCTGATTCTTCAGGCTGCACGGGAAGATGCTACATCAGTGGGAGGAAAAGTCCTAGCTAACGATCCCTACTCAGCTGATTACCATGATTCATCTTTTGACGTTAGTCATATCACAGGGTTTGGACAAGAATCACCAGCTCCTAATTCTACCAGCATTGGTCCTTCATTATCGATGATAAAAATCTTCAGCATGGCTTCAAGGTAGATCTAAGAGTGGCTGACAGAGGAATGTGAGCAGGAGTGAGACGCCACAGACGAATGCGGCAAAGTCTGCCATGACTGATTGTGACACAGCTAGTCCACACCGCAGGGACACAGGCAGTCCTCCACTGCAGGGGCCTCTGAGAGCCTCTAACAAGTGGTCTGAAGGTCCCTGCTGAGTATTTAGGAGTTTCTGATTCTGTCATCTCAGAAATGCCTCTTTCCCAGAAGCACTTCCTTGTCTGCCTCGTATAATCCAGCTGTAGTTTTGTTTTGCTTTTTTGAGAAGAGTCTTGCTCTGTAGACCTGGCTGGCCTAAGACTTTTTATGTAACGCAGGCTGATCTCAAACCCACAGCAAACTCTTGAGTCAGCTCCTTTTTATTACTTGATTGTACTTCCTGGTTCTGATATGTGCCTTTATTCATTTCTCTGCCCCACTGGATCCCAATGCTAGCTTTTGAGTAGGCATTGTGTCCCCTGTGGCTTTACTCCACCATTGTATCCCCAGCATTTCCAAGAGTTGTTAAAGAGGATTGCTTTTTAAAATGAAGGCAATGGTAAAGGAGGATAAGGAAACATTAACTGGGTGTGTAAACATTCTTTCTGTATAAACCTCTCCCTGATCTCAATACTTTAAAAATATCCTCAACTCATGAAGTAACTTTGCTTACTATATCAGGAACAGTAGTCATACTGTCTGTATGTTACAGATCTATGAATGATGGCAGAGGATACCCACAGTGCTCTTGGATGTGTGGTCATCCTCAGACTCCCACATGCAGGCATACACCACTATGTTCCATGAAAAATTTCACATAGAGACACAGAGACAGACAGACAGACAGACAGACAGACAGACAGACAGACAGACACACACACACACACACACACACACACACACACACACAGAGGTGAGGGGAGTAAAACAAGCTTCTATCTGGCAAAAAAAAAAAAAAATCCAAAAGCAAAATTTTAAAAAACAGACAAGATGGTAAACAAATTGAAGCTTATATAGTTATTATAAACTATATTATATAAATAGCAAAAATTTTATTCTAGTAGGAATAAAAATCTGAAGTCAATAGAAAAAGGAGGTGAACTGCCCTACAGAAGACTATCTCAAAAGATGGTTAGTATCACACAACAGAAAAATTAACACTACATAGAGATACTATTTTCTGTTAACATGATTGGCTCAAATCATGGGGTTTAATGAAAATACAATTTAAGTTGTGGTAAACTGTTTTGGATATTGCTAATAGTGTACAAAAAGATCTAACCGTGGTTGGGTCACATTCTCAAAATTTAAGAAGGATATATCCCTTTAACCAATAATTATACTTTTAAAATTTGTCTTAGAGATAAACCTGCACATCTATGATGTGCGAAGTTATGCACAGAGTACAGCTTGATATGATAGGAAAAACTCATTGGTGGGGACTGGCGGAATGAACTGTAACATATTTACATAGCAGAATACCATGCAACCAAAACAAACAAGAATGCAGTAGCACAGAATGACCTCCAAAACACGGTGGAGAGTGCGAGGTTCAGATGCAGAGAGGAAGGCAGGACTGCAAACAGTGAATATTCTGTCCCCGTGACAGGGGAGCTGAAGGGATACCCATGACTAAAGAGGCCACAGAAAGGTCACATAAGCAATTAGTTCATGACGTGATTACAAAAAGGAGCTGCTCAGGGCAAGCAGGGAGCTGGGGAGAAAGATGAGGCTTTACACAGAGTTCTGACAAGTCTCTCTGTCTCTGTCTATCTCTTTCTGTGCATGCATGGGCCTGTGCATCTGTGAAAAGCAGAGGTAGATGTAGTGTGTCTTTCTCCATCGTTCTCAACCTTTTTCACTTATTGAAAGTTAGAGCCTCTCGCTGAACCTGGAGCCCTCCCATTTGGCTAGAGTGCCTAGCCAGCCATCTTCTAGGGGCGTCTGATCTCTATCTCCATAGTTCTGGGAGTAGATGTGCTTGTACTCACTCTGTCTGGCTCTTTATGTGAGTTCTGTGGATATGAACTCAGGGGGCCATGTTTGCATGGCAAGCAGTTTACCGGCTGGGCCCTAATATTCATTATTGAAATTTGGAAAATATTGTCTATTAAACCAAACAGATATCTAATGGCTCAGCAATGATGAAATGGTGCTCTAGCTCCAGAGGGCTCCATTAGTTTTAGACACTGTCATCGCTAACATTTGGTGAGTGTGGTAAAGCTTTATTTGGCCTCGCTAGACTACACAATATTCTAGTCATCCCCCTTCTAGGGTTTTAGAATTCTAAGGTGTTATTACACAGCTGATGCCATTCTATGTCTTACAGAGTTATCAGTCAGATGTTAAAGAAACACTAACACGTTCAGACCGAGAACTGGGATGAGTCCTCCTGAGAAGCCTAGGCTGATTTCTCATGGCTTGTTCTGAGTGTTGAGTGGAAAACAAGGGATGTCCACTTGTTGCTGTGGTATAAAAAGCAAACCACACTTTTTGAGGAGTTTAAATATATGAGGTTACTAAAAGTTAGTATTTCTTTACTAATTAGATAATATTTATTGAGCTTCTAAGCACTTGTGTGATGGTTTTAGTACGTGAGAAAGGTTATTAATGTGGGCAGATTGTGACATTTGGCTGATGATGCGTATCAAGTACTTGAGGGGACCCTAACAGAGAATCTGCTTCACTAGCAGGTTGTAACTAACAGGCATATCCCAGCAGCCCGCGTTTTGTAATAGGTGACATCTTCACTTTCTGCAAGAAGTGAGAGCATCACTGCTTTCGTCCCTTTCCCGCAGGTTTCCTCAGGTTATAGTTAGAGTACTGTTTGTAACAATGTAGACATCAGGAAAAAGAGCAGGAATAAAAGCTACTGTTTGATTATCCATTTTCTCTGTTCCTTTACAATTTTAGTAAAAAGAAAACCTGTAAGCTATCCATGTTGTCAAAGAATTTTATTCTCTGAGTTCTGTTTCTACCTTAGGAGACGATTTTAAAATGAAAAAGTAGGGATGAAAGAAATCTTTTTCTTTCTTTCTTTCTTTCTTTCTTTCTTTCTTTCCTCCCTTCCTTCCTTTCTCTCATTCACTCATTCATTCATTCATTCATTCACTCTAACCAAATGCTTAAACATGTCCTACATATTTTGCTAGCATCTGTAATAACACGATGAAAGACACAGTTTCTGTTTTTAAATATTTCTGTGTTGTGAGGAAAACGAAAAATAAATATCCAAATAATTAGAACATAGAGTGATAAGCACTTGTAATTAGGTTGAACATCAATCTCCAAGGGAGAGCTGAGGTGTGGGACTGTGTCTTTTAATGAAGAAGCTCAATAAATTTTGAAGCTTCGAGGAGATGGTGCGGTCCACGGAACTTGAAGGACGGAAGGAACTGTATAGTCACAGAGGATGGAGAGGGGTACCAGGTAAACATAACTAGAAAGATTTAGAAGTGACACAGCAAGACAGAGTGTGGCCCCCTGAGGAAGCTATAGGTACTGTCAGATAGCACAATGTAATGTCTTGAAGGACTAGAGCTAAGGGTTAAGGCCGACAGAGATGAAGAACTACTTTAGCCATGGGAGGGCTAAGGCCCTAGGGAAGAGTAAGAGGCATTCAGGCAGAGTGCAGGGCTGTGCCAGACAGCGACTGCAGTTACTACTCTCGAATGCCTACTTCAAGAAATGGCTAAGAAGCTACAGGCAGAGATTCCTGGTTGTCAGCGATGAGCAGACTATTCCCAATACGATTCCCCTGACTATTATCTAATCTCTTTTGTTGTCTCTGGAACCATGGCTCCTTCCCATCAATGAATTCATTCAGTCCCTGTAATCAACTCTGATTAGTGTTGTTTAACATCAATCTTTCCTACTTTTTTCAAAGAAAGATACCAATCAGTTGCTGCACACCCCTGCTTGTTAAAAGCAGCACCTCTCCTGCTGACTTACCATTCTCTTAATCAAAAGGGCAGGAGGAAGCAGTTGGGATTCACTTTTCTCTTTTTTTCTTTCAAAGTACACAAATGTCAACTTCCTCAAGGATGTTTGGCACAGCGGAGTTCAGTCATATAACGTACAAAGTCAGCTTGATCAAAAGGTTGCAGGCGGCCCACTGCTAAAATGGAGGGAGAAAAGGAAACCACAGGCCTCCCTGAAGTGTCAGTGAGTGCATAGGCCACAGTCACATGTGTATTTACACTGGAGACGTGCTGAGACCACAAAGGAGTATAGGAAACACGAACTCTGTCAGGACACTCTCCATCTTTGCTTGGGAGCCTGGAGCAGCACTGGCTGCAGGGTTGTCCTCTGTTTGCTCAGCCAAGCAGTTTCATATACTCTCTAACAACCCTCGGCCACGGCCAGTTTGTGGATTTTAACATTTTCTACATGTTACGTACTATAATTTGCCTTCCCTGTCTGGGTGTGAAAGTGTTTGTACCTAAATGGCTCCTAGATCTGAGGTGGAGAGGTCAAGGTTCTTCAACCAAGTTTCCTGTTCTCTGGCTACGGTAGAGTCTTAGATACTTTTCAATTGTGAAGAGACACCATGAACAAAGCAGCTCATAAAAGGCAGTATTTGAAGTATTTCACTGGGGACTCCCTTACAGTTTCAGAAGGTGAGCCCACGGACATCATGGGGGAAGGATGGTAGCCAGCAGGTGTGGTGCTAGAGGAGTAGCAGTAGTTGAGGGCTTTCATACTGATACAAAGGAAGGAGACAAAGAGAACAAGAATAGGTCTATTCTGGCCTTTTGAAACCTCAAAGCCCACCCCTAGTCACACACTTCCTCCAATAAGGCCACATCTCCTCCAACAAGAGCACACACAAGCAAATCCTTCTCAAAAAGTTCTATCAACTACTAGCTGCAAGCCGAAGACTTTTAATAGACAAGCCTGTGGGGCCACTGTCATTCAAACCCCCAGAGGGAGACTCAGGATTGGACACATTCCACAGGTGACTATGAAACTTAGGGATCAGGGATATCAGGGAAACAACACCATAGACAAACCTTGGCGGCCACAGCAGCTCACATGGCCTTCATTCCTTACCAGTGACCTCATCTTAATGTCTTTTTGTCTCTGCAGTTGGTGCAAGGTCATAGTAAATTATCAACTAATGTTCCTTTAAAATAGCTAGATACACACTCACTGACTGTTTCTGTAGTTTTGTAATAACAAAATATCAAACAAGGATTAATCTAGCTCATTCCCATACAAACATCAACCAGTAATACCCAATAGTGACCTCTAATTAAACATTGTGAAAGTATTTGCCTAGTCAGCACTCTTTGACGGTATAGAGCGGTTCTCTATTCGTTTTCATTGTGCTGTCATCTGATTGATCATATCACTCATGGCAGGGCTGCCAGAGAAGACACACAGGAACACCAGCCTGCCTTCTGTTGAATCTCAGGGACGGTAATGATGAGGATGATACAAACCAAAGAAAATTAAACAGGAAAAGAAACTCCCCACCTTAGTGTAAAACCTGAAAGGCCCATTACATCCTCTCCTCTCTCTGGCAGTCGTCTCTTTCCTTACCATTTAGGAAGATACATGCAGGAGCAGTAACTTGTGCTTACCTCTACTCTAGTGTTTCAGTTAACACTACTAAGATACAAACATACTTCTGTTGCCTCTTTTGCGATAATCTCACAATGTTGAAGAAAATGAAATTCTCAGGAACAGAATAGTATGTGCCCTGATGTAAGTATGAGAGGATGGAAAAATGGTTATAAAGAATAGCTTTTAATCCTAGTTGTGCTGTAGTAATATTAAGAATTGTACAATTAATTTACACTATCAAATTAAACTGGTAAAAGAACTTAGATTAAAAATGTAAGTCTACTCTGTTTGCCTTGGTCTTTTGTAAATGAAGTAACCTTAAATTTAGTTTATTGTTTCTAGTGTTTTTTTTTCTCTCTCTAGGTCAAAAATATATGACCTGTCTTATAAGAAATAATATACAGAGTGACTGTGAAGGTCAGTACTGAATATAGTAGAGAAAATTATTGCAACTAAAATGAGCACCTAAGGTAGCAAACTCTTTTCCCTGGAAGCCTGAAGTATGCTGAAACTTCCTATTGCGTCAGAATATGCCTGTTGAGTGGGGAGGAGACAGTGAGTGATGCAGTATGCAGATACCTTTTACAGGGCAGAACTTACCAAGGGTCAGGGAACATTAGAATAATGAAACAGTATTTTCAGACAGCAAAGAGGTATAGACTATGGCTATCCAATGAAAATCATACATATTGTAAAGACTCTGTATCTACTGGCTACCAGAACATTGGTTAAACATTTGACAGGTCTTTGATTAGATCAGACACAACCTCTATTTTCCAAAGTTAGGCTGGCACTATGAAGCTGCCCTGTACTCTCAGACTAGAATAAAAGTTCTATCAACTGCAGCAGCAGCAGCAGCAGCAAGTGCATGGCTTTGACTTGGAGTTCTTGCCCATGAAAAATCCAGGCCCATACTGTTCCCATTGACAGACAGTTAAATGCACAGAAGTGTCAACAAATACATATTTCATATGTATCTACAATTCCCTCTCCCAATGCACACAGAATGTGTAACAGCATTCAATGGTATAACACATGCACCCACTAATCAGTGGGAAGGGTTACTTACAAGTACATGAAAAGAGGCATCAGTAAGCAGATCTTAACATCCGCTGTGGATAGAAGTATGTCATTCCATGCTAAGCCTATGAGTTTTCTATTCACAAAGTCTTTCTTTAATTTTCTCAACAGTCTTCCTATATTATACTGTGCAGACATGTTTGACATGCAACATTATATATATATATATATATATATATATGTCATGTTCAAATTTCATGAAATTAGGAAGTTGACAAATGTGTTTTGTGATGTATCTTGTGCTCTTTTGTGAGCATATGTGTTGCTAAATCAATGGAAGACAGAGAGAAAATGTATGGTCCCATGTACATGGAGTTCTGAAAAGGAAAGAAGTGAGTAGCACTCACTCAAATTCCCACAAAATAAAATAGGTTTCGTGCCTTAAGTTAGGAACAGGGATGAGCATGCATACAATTTTTGAGTAATTGTAAGTTCCACATAGAAATTATATATCCCCTAAATCGTTCTTCTTCATAAAACATTAGAATTTTACAAAGAAGTTCAACTGGATTCGTGCAAGACTGATGGGTGAACACAATGAAAGCAAGTTATAGAGTGCTATGCCTCACACTCACATCCCAGAATGCCTTGGGAATGCCTGCCAGTGTCTAAGGTGTAATGGCAAGAGGTTGAGGTGATCTTGGCATCTTTACTGCAATATAGTCTCTCCTGAAGCTTCTTTTTGCTGCTGACTTAGCGGAACTGAAGAAAGGAAGGAGAAAATATATTTATACTATGAATTCTATTTGAAACCTAGAATAAATGCTACCCCAGAACATCTGCTGTGGATCAGGGCTCTATGATATGTCAGATCTCCCCGAGAATTGTGCATATCAGAAAATCGTTAATGAGTCTGGTGAGGGATCTGCTTTGCTTTGGAGTTTATGCTTCAAGCTGTCAAACTTTAAGAGCTGTTGCAGAGCACGGTGGATGGAAGCACTGTGGGGGCCTCAGTGAGTCTGGGTGCTTAGCCCTAATCTAGTTCTGCCCCAGAAGGAGTAAGAAACTCCATGAAAATCATACCAAAAAGGAAGGCTGGAGCAAAAAATCTAAAAACTATGTTACTGTCAAAGTTATAACGTGTGATGAGGATTAGGACATGTGGGGAAGGAACATGGAAAGAGCTGTGTTTTCTGAAATATGTTTTATTTTTTTTTAAATCTTCCAATCTTGGTGTACTTGTGTTTAGACTGCTTTACAATTTAATTATTGCAATGGCTTCTCATTCAGAGCCTCTGATTAGTCTGGGCTTTCTCAGTCTACACTACACTACAGTCAGGTTAACCCCTTAAACATTGCTTTTGCTCTCTGTAGCTATGTCTGTAAAAGGCTTGTTATCAAATAAATGCTTATTGTGCTCTGTGGAATAGTCACTGTCATCACAACACACAAATAGAACATCCTGGGCTCCATCTGATTTTGCAAATCGAGGATCAGGACTCAACATGGACCTTACTTCCAAATTCATCACTTCTACACATCACCTTCCAGCTCACGGGCTCAATTCTCTTTTCATCCTCTCCATTATCATGCTTTCACAACTCATAATATCAGATTCGTCTTTGCATATCTCTAAATAACTTGTCATCCTCTTATTCATCTAGTTCACCTTGTAGTTCTACAGCAGACATACTCATTATACTACCAAGCCTTTTATACAGAACACAGGCCACCATCGAGCAGAGTCCTGAAGCACTCACTGGCATCTTTAATAGACTAAGAATTCCCATCTAGATACTTCTAGGAACTAATTACTAATTTTAACAGTACAACTCTAAAAACTCTACCATCCTTGTGAGCAGTAATTGTGTTTTTGATAATCAGCAGGATTGTTAACTATTGTGACAATTACTAATTGAGTTTAACACAGTAGTTTTCTCTGTATTTAAATTTTACCTCTCCTATAATATTTCCTCACTTCTTTCATGAATCCAGAATCAGTGGCTATCAAGGACATATCATAAACATATGTCAAAATGTAACTGCCAGTGGCTTTATTCTTAACAACTAAAGGTGTTCCTCCTTCCTGTGTTGGTTTGCTATTAGGCACACTGCTTTCATAATATTGATTTGGTCCTTTTAAACTTGATATTAGTTAAGCTCTGGAGATGGCTGGCAGTAGCCTACGGAACCAGCAGGTATAGATACCTGAGATGAAGTTCAGGGCAGAAGGCCTCTGATGTTCATCGGGAGCCAACGTAAGGATCAGTGAGGGAGGCAAACACATGATACAGAAGAGTTCGCCAGGGTGCTTTAATACTGTTTCTCAACAATGTGATTAATATACATTTTTACTCACTTATCACTGTGGTATTTTTCTGAAAATGTAATAAATATAGAAAGGGGTATGTGAATAACATGATATAAAGATCAGA
Source organism: Rattus norvegicus (assembly GCF_021556685.1). Lineage (NCBI taxonomy): Eukaryota > Metazoa > Chordata > Mammalia > Rodentia > Muridae > Rattus > Rattus norvegicus. Next base: position 71,068,695 of record NC_141544.1, read on the forward strand.
ATCAAGGTTAGAGACAAGGGCATCAGACTAAAATACAAACGAGTTATGAATCACCTGTAAGACATTCCAATTCCAGACTGGATGGAAACATGCTTAGGCATACAGAGTACAGCTCTAGGGAGGGATCCTAGTTACTGAAGTAAAAGATGTACAGAGAGGTCAGGCCTACTATTTTAACTGAGTATTGATACTGAAGGCTTCACATTAGACAAGAAGACAAAAATAATGAAGAGTTTGGATTAGAAGGCTGAGAATGATAACAAAGAATACTGACAGAGCAGCCTAGGCAGAAGGTGGGGTCCGCATTTAGCACATTAAAGCAAACAAACTTAGGAGTTAGCACGAGCCTGGGAATAGACGAGCATTCACTCAGTCATTCATTTGTTCTTTATTTACTCAACTAGAAATTCAATGGGAACTGATACAGAACGGATCATGCTTAACAATTCTATGTTAGAGGAAAAAGAGGCATGAAGAATTAAAGCACTTAATATTTTGAGAACCAGAGTAAGTAAATCATCATAGGAATGGGGCCCACAATGGGATGATAAATTTGAAGTTTGTTAAAGCTAAAATCAGTCACAAGCCCATTTCATCCAAAGATAGAGTCCTTCTACACTCTCTTGGAAATTAACATGAGGGGAAAATATAAGCCCACAGCTGGACTAAGAAGGCATTTCCAGGTGGAAAGGGTACGTGAATGTATGTTTGTGAATATACTGTATTTTTTCTAACATGTATGAACCATGATTCTGTGTCATAGGAATAGGTGATAATGAGAATTTTAACTATCAGAAAAGAGCCAGGGACTTGAGAGACAGCTCAGCACTTACAATAACTCACTACTCAAGCAGTATGTGTGAAGATGAGAGTTCTGATAGGTATGGCATCCTGTCTGTAATTCCAGCATCTACAAAGTGGAGGCTGGAGAGACCTGGAAAATGCTGGTAAGCTAGAATAGTCCTGCATCAGTGAACTCTGGTTTCGACTCAGGGACCTGGCTTCAATGAATAAATTAAAAAACAATGGAGAAAGTCTCCTGATATCAACCTCCTACATCCATATGTACATGTGTGATCTGCACCACGACACATGCAGAGACACATACATATATACACATGTTCCCCACTTACACAGACATTTTAAAAAAAAGTCAGAATGGACAGTGTTTGTAATGTTTTAGGCCTAGAATTAAGAGAAAAAAAGATTAGATTGTCCCATGATACTGCCTTACACAATTAGACAAGAAGAGATAGGTGGAGGAAGGCTTATAGTCTGGGAAGACAGTCCTCAAAAGCCCCGAGTTTTTTAACTTGAACGAGTGAAAGAACCCGATGATAAACTGTGTAGATAGTGTTTTGTTTTTTTGGGGGGGGGTCTTTTTTTTTTCGGAGCTGGGGACCGAACCCAGGGCCTTGCGCTTCCTAGGCAAGCGCTCTACCACTGAGCTAAATCCCTAACCCCGTAGATAGTGTTTTAAAGCAGAAAAACCCAGATGTGCTCATACAATGACCTCTCTCTCTCTCTCTCTCTCTCTCTCTCTCTCGTGTGTGTGTGTGTGTGTGTGTGTGTGTGTGTGTGTGTGCGCGCGCGCATGCGCACTTGTGCACATGTGTGTGCATGTGTAGTTGTGAGAGAGAGGAGGAGGTGTCTTTTATCCTTTGACCTTCAATGAATAATAAAACTGTTTTCAGCCTTTAAGCATGTATCGGCTGCAAAGGTGACAGATACCTGTCATATTTTAGGACAGCTTATCATTTCATCCCCTGGAGTGATTGAGTATTTATAGACACAAAGATAGAAACATAAAGCCTATATGTATAGGCAAGAGTCCCCTGGAGGTGGCGATTAGGAGTAGGCAGTAATTTTAGCTTGAAGTTCCTATGACTTAAATAGCCACTTGAGCTCTGCTCTTGCCGTTTATGATGTCAATAGAACCCCTAAATGAAATTACAGCCTTCTGATACGCAGCGGGTATCCTTTCTTTGCCATGCAATATACCCGGCCAGAAGAAATTGCTGTGTATATGGGGTTTCACTAAAGCAGAATTTATCATAAGGCAGCTCTGCTAAAATATCATTATGCTGTTATTCACGGGATAACACATCTAAGGACTCGGGGTGCACTTGATAGCCGCGTTTCAGTGAACACAGACGCACGCCCTGATGTGAACTCGGCACTCCAGTGCTTCAAAGCACTATCGATTTCAATTCTACCATCATTTACACCTGGCTGGTTTCGCCAATAGCTTGAACTCATGCTAACACTGGAACATACACATACAAGCAGTAGAGAAATCAGAAATGAACTCTCGAGCAAAACTGCAGGCAGAAAACTTTGGCCATTATAATAATCTCTAATTAAATATCATGTATGACTTTAGGTTACACTTGGATATTTATTCTGCTAGTACTGTCCCATGATTGGCAGTGACAGTAACACTAACCTCTTATGTTTGTACAGGCCGAGTGTGCTTATGGGGTAGGCTCTTGGCTGTTCATCTTGCCCACCACCCCAGTGAATGTAGCACAGTGGCAGGCAGATAGATAGTAGTTCCATGATGGCTCCATTTCCTTCTCTCTGTTCCATAAACACGTGTACCCCAGCAGTCTGATCCTGTTTGTCTCCTTCATCATGTTTTCCTTGAAAAGTATCCACTTCATAATTTGAGCTTCAACCATGACAATGACGATTCAGAAGACAGCTAATGCATGTATCTTTGTCCTTGGTCTAGCTCCAGTATTCCTGACTAAACCAAAATGTCCACTGGATGCTCCTCCAACAATTAAACATATTCAAAAGCAAGTTTATCATCTTCCCAGCTTACAAAACTTACTCCTCATAGCTTTTCTTGTCTAGTTGTGTAAGGCAGGAACCTGGGAGCAATCCAGAATTCCTCCTTCTTTCAGGCCAGGCCCAGAGGTTATTAAACTGTGTCCATTCTGTCAGTTATCTCTGAACACCTCCTCCTCACGGCCTATTCCCACAGTTACTGTCCTAGTTCAGGATTTCATTGTTTCCTGTCTGAACAATTTAAGGTGCTCCCTAACTCATTTTCCTGTCTCTCCTCTCCCACTCCTACAATCTATCCTTCACTTTCTGCTGCCAGGGTGATCCTCTGTAACACGATGTGATTATTAACCTCTACTTGAAATCTTTTAATGGCTCCCAAAATGCCACAAGCAGTTAAAACATCTTTGGATGCCAACCAAGGCTGCCATGACTGTTCCTCCCTTATACATAGGACACCGTTATCTACACTGCACAACTAACCCCGAGTGATACTTTCCCTCACCTCTGTCACCTGTCCCCTACTTAAGAACCTTTGCCCCAGCTGCTGCCATCACTAAATTCTTTCCCATTCTTTGGCCCTTTGGGAAAATCCTTCATAGCCAGCATAGATTTGTTACCTTCAGCTTCTTTAATGTTTTACTCCAGGATTCTTTGAGCTGTACAATGTTTGGAGAGCCTAAGTTTCTTTGAACACCCTTCTGCCAGGTCATCAGTATGTGACATCATCCCAAGCCCGTCCTCTGTTCTCTCCTTATTTACTATTCCCATTGATGGCAGACCTACCACCATCCTCACGTCTGCAGACCTCTGGGCTATGGACCACATCACATTGCCTTCATTATTCTCTCCTTACCGTTTTCCTCTTTTCCATCTGATGCTGCTATAGAGCCATCTTTGTTATCACACTGGCTTGCCTGGTACATTCACTTGTTAGCTCTATAGAATTTTATTTATATGTACTTGAATGTTTTTATTTTTAAATTTATTTTCAGCATCTGAATAAAAACACGTAACTGTATATACTAATAGGGAACATGATGTCTCAGTGATTATATACCTACAGTCTAATGATGAAACACATTCACTTTAAAATAATTATCATTTCTTTATGATGAGAAAACTTAAAATTCTAGCTTTTAGATATGTATAGTAACTTTCTGTCATCTATGGTTACCTCTTATTCTAATAGTACACCAGTTTCACTATAACTTAGCATCTGGACCTTAGCATAGCAAACTTTTCACAGTCTCTCCCACTCTTTTTGTCCTTTAGTGACAATTCTCTTTAACCTTCTATGCTCAATCGCAGTATCCTTGTTCAGGTCCTTTGCACTAGATAGTTCTACTGAAAATATACTTGCCCGGATGTTGACAAAATTTGCTCCCTTGCTTTCACTGAAGCCTTGACTCAAATGTTGTCCACAATGCAACTTAATATGACAACTTAAGTCCCATCTTTCTAATTCCTGATTGACTTTTTTCTACAGCAGTTAACATGAACAGGTCATGCACTTTCAGTATAAATTTCCTCATGTGTCTCTCTTAGACAGTCTATAAGGTGAGAATAGAGACTTCTCTGTGTTTACTCTCAAAGCCCAGCCTGGAAGCATGTCAGCTACGTAGTTTGAGCTCTTCAATGAATATTTGTTTACCAACCAATCTTTAGCTCCTATAATAAAAACTGATAAGAGTACAGATTCAAAACTATTTTGTGAATGAAAAAAAGAGTGAATGTTAAAAAATGTTTAATGATTATAATGGAGAAACAGACTTCATACTTTGATCCTCAAAAAAACACTGGCAAGTCAGTCAAATGGGTACCATTATCTTTCTTAGAAAATGAAGCAGATGAGTCCCTTAATTTAGAAGCCTAAATTAAGTCTACCTGATTTGTTCTTTTTTTTCTATTTGCTATTGAAATGTAGAGACAATTTTTGTACTCTGATCATGATGTAGCTGTAACATTTATTATAGTATTTTGTTCCTCTTGACTAGGGAGGCAATTAGCAGGAGGTGAAGGTGCTAATATCTTTTATTACAATTTATATCCTTCCATATTTGCTCCTTTTCATAAAAAGGATCCTTTTCTTTCGTTTTCAAAAGTGGATTAGGCACTCATACAATTTTACCCCTTAGAGTGATTTGTATACACTACCCAAGAGGCCATCAAACTACAAATCCTGCCAGAAGGGACTGGAAGGTGAATGTGGTATTTGTAGCTTGAGGAGGAACAGGTTATTTGGTGCCAAGTTTGTGCGACTGGAAATGTCCTCTACTTGTTAACTCCCAAAGAACAACAGATTTACTAACAACACATTTTAGTTTTCAGCATGTCTGCACAGTTAACTTTCCATTGTTTGAGGGTTACTTATCCATTTTGTGAATGACTTTTTTTTTCTCCCCCTGGCTGCTTACATCTAGGAATTCGATTTACTAGAAAGTGCAGAGAGAAAAAATTTAAAAATATGAAGATGAACATCTTATTTATATGTCATACACACAGATGCATTGAAAGTTCTAAAAATCATTTTCAGAAAACAGGATTGAGTACAGATTAGGAGTTATGCTGACTGACCAGTAATAGTTAAGTTTAAAACCCACTTTATACACTTGGTTATTTTTACTATATTCATATTCATAATACATGCACTTATTATGTGGCTTATATCAGGGCATCGTATGGGGTACCGGAATAGGGACACAGCACATGACACCCTAGAGGCTGGCTCAATTGATGCCCCTTCTCTGAAGATACTTCAGTGGGCTGTGGCGTAATAACTGAAGTGAATCTACCATTTCTCTCCTCATTGATCAGCACAATTGAACTTGGCTATTTTCAGCTATTATTTACCTCAAACAGGGCATTTAATTAGTGCTTGTTAAGACAGTGCAAATGATTTGGCTGCCTGTCCCCTTGCCCCTGGTCTTTATAGAGCTGCCTGCCTGCCTCATCTCTCTCGCCCAGTTCACAGCACTCACAGCTCCTGTGCCTGGTGCCTGTGCCTCTACACCTATCCAGCCTGGTTCCTTACATGTGGACTCTGAGAAAGGGAAGAAGCACAAATTGACTATTCGCAGATATTCCCAATCTGGAGAAGCTCTGGTTAACATGGAATATTACAGGAAGTATTACAGGAAGTATTACAGGAAGTATTACAGGAAGTATGGTATGTTCAGATTATGTGAACTAAGTTAGGTATCTGGTTACCTCCACAAGTTCTAGAAAATGAAGAGAAAGAACTTCTGTAAGTTCAAGACCTCTATAACCATCAGAAACGATCCAAGCTTTGTGGGATTAGAGAAACTGTCCCAGTTAATGCCTGGGACAGGTCCAGTCTTGGAAGATCTAATAAAGAGAGACAGACACAGAGAAATCTATTGATTGTGTCATGGACATGCTCTCCATTGTGGTAACCAAGAGATACTCACTGCCAATGAATACAGATAATCATTCATTCCCTATCCATTGATCTTTCAGCTCCCCAACTAAGATTGAGGCAACATGACACTGTTTGAAAAGGGAAGGAACGCACAAGCATAAGATATAATACCTTTTATCAAGGCAGCATATGATAAGTGATCGCTGCTGTCTGTATAACTGTAGTCAGTGTCAGACCATCATCAGAAAAAAAACGTGACTTGACTGACTAGGTATCTTGAAAGGATATCTGGGAAACTATGTTCTGACACTAATATGTAAGTGCAGTATTAAGGTATTTAATACACAGTTGAGTAGCAGAGGAATGAGAAAGAATAAACTGGGTCATTTATATATATGTATTAATTCTTACAAAATGAATTCATTAAATATATTTCTCAATTTTAATTATTAGCTATTTAATTTCTGTCTACTTTAAGCTATTTCTTACACAGAACAATTAGTATTTTGAAGCTAGGCATAATAGGATTTAGGTTTACAATATGATATGTATGTTTAATCAAGGATAATTACTAAGCTTACCAGTTATCAGATCATCTCATTTGTAGATCGTGTTCATAAATATCTGTATGAACTGCATTCTCAATGTGGTAAAATAGCACCTTGACTTTGCTTATGGTCAGTTTGAAAATATTTTGTGGAATTCAATGTCTAGAAAGTCTAGGTAGAATCATATTTTAAATATATAAGGACATAGTTTTGCATATATACATACATTTATAAGTTAACATACTCAATCATATATGTCCAAAAACATAACATATAGAACATATGTTTTCCTAGGGAATCACAGAAAATATCCTTAAAATTTCTGCACAAATAGAACAACTGCTCCCCTCGATATGAGCATGGCTGGAAGAATGAGATCGGTAGACAGTTTCCTTTTTTTAACATAGTAAACTTTTAATACAGTATTCTGGATACAAGTAGAATAGCACTAGGTAAAGGACTGCAGTTACCTCAGCAGTCTGGGAGTATGGGTTGAGATCAACCAAGGTTTAATAGCCCCTTCACATGGCATCAGTGCTGAACAGAGCCAAAGCAAGCTAGGATGGAGACTACAACTAACCTTCCATGTAAACCAGTTATTTTAAGGTGATTTACCCTCACTTAATGGCAGTTGAGTAAGTTAAAGTTTCTTAATGGGGGTAAACACAAGCTGGCTATTGGGCAAGTTCTTTGTCTATAGTTGTAACTGCTTAATTAAATGAATATAATATATAGGAAATAACCCCATTTAAAATTTGTTTGCAAGAAAAAATATTTTTAAAACATAAATTCTCATTAATTTAATGAAATTTAAACTTTCAGATGAACACTGAAAAACAGAATATAGTATGCTATAAAGGCTTATTATATAAGTACGGAAAATACCAGGTAATATGAATGCAACTATGTCAACTTACAAAATACACCATTTTCTCTTTGATCTCTCTCTCTCTCTCTCTCTCTCTCTCTCTCTCTCTCTCTCTCTCTCTCTTTCACGCACGCGGACACACATTAATCAAAGTCTAACTTCTTATGTGCATCAGCTCACCACATTTTTTTAATGACCATGTAGAACTCTAGATCTCAGCAAATAAAAGAAAAAATTCTCTGGCAGATTAGATTTGTAAAATATAATTTCTTGGGGCATAATGTTAGGTAAGTGTGTTTATACTCTCCACCTAAAGTTGCTTACAAATTTTTATGTACAGTCATAGTTCTTGAGAATAAACTGTTTCCAAGTGTTAATAGAGCCAGCTGTCTTCAATGTAGCCTGTATAGACTGCGTTTCTCTCTCAGTCTGTGTGGTTGGGTGTGTTAGCAGAGAGAGCCATAGACTCCCATGTAGATCTGTATGGCCATTGAGCTCCGACATTTCTTAAGCCATGTTTGGAAGTTCATAACACAATTGGATTGTTATGCTTTTTAGAAAATAACAAAATAAATAAAAATACCCCATAATGTAATCAATATGGATAGTCCATTAATTACTAACATGGGCTAACATAAATATAGCCTATACAACAGCCTGGCCCTAACTTACTGAAGCAGCTTTCTTTCACACTGAGAGCTAACAAATTTGATGAACCTTGGAAACTATAAAAGTTGTGTGACAAAGTCAAGTTTGCTCTAGAGGTCACTGACAAACCCTAATGTGACAGTAGCAGTACACAGTGTCTGAGGGCAGTTGGGACATATGAGTATGCAGGAGTTCTGTGGTTAAGAATCCAAATCGCCCAACACGGCAGACAAAATTCCAGAGCTAAGTGTCAATGTTATACACTGAATCACTGTGCCAGTTTGAACAAAGGTGAACACACAAACAGACACCCAGGACACACATCTGTTAAATCAGCTATTACTAAAGCATCTCTGCCCTAGAAGAAATCTACTGGCAATGTGTTAATAGCAAAGACAGCTAAGACAATAACATAGCATTTCTTCCCAAATATTTAAGGATATTGAGTAAGTGCCCCTTAGGCTGGGTTGTGGTTCTGGGAAGTTTTAGCCTATGAGAACCATATTGGGAACATCAAAGACTCTTTCCCCTCTCCAAAGAGCAATTCACTTCAGAAGATGCCACACAGCCAAATAATTTTATGGCCACCATGTTTGTTTGTTTGTTGTTGTTGTTGTTTTTTCTCTTTTTTTCCTTTAATATCTTAGAACATGCTGAATACTTGACATTAGAAAGGTGAGAAGGCAAGGTAAGATGGAGCATGTCTAGAACAGCTACAAAGTAGTGGCCTGACGGCAGCAGACAAGCCCACCCACCTGACATTTCACTTCCAGGGAGGGTGCGCATAGCAAGAACAACCCGGAAGGTCCCTGCTGGCTATGACGGATCAGGCTGCAACCCCACCCCCACCCCATTCCATTCCTTTGACAACTTTCCGGAGCCCACTCAATCAGTCTCCTCTTATATTGAGGACAACACTATATTTGGGTTTAATATTGTGGAGACAATCATCAGTTTCCTTTGTCAAGATGATGAATTTCCCTGGAGCCATATAAGGCGTCTCACTGCATTCTTCTGCTCAGTTCCATGAGTACAGAATAAAGAATAGGGTGTGACACACACGGTTTTCCTGAAGTCAGAGCAGCCCTCAGGAGGGATCTGTAAAGGAAGAGTCCTCACTACATTTATGTGTCTCATCTACTACAGTTTCAACTGGCTTAGCTCGCCGTATGCATGGCACAACTGCTCAGAACAGAAATGCATCAAAAGTTAGCAGAGGGAAAGAAACTTCAGCTGAATAATTATTCCCACTTTCACTTCCCCCTCCCACCACCCTGAGCTCTTCCTCCCTGCCCCAGTCACTCACCTACCTTCCTCCTCCCACAAGCATGTTTGCTAGGCATGTCAAGGCTGACAGCCCTCTGTGGCAGCAGCAAAACCTATGCCTGCAGGCTGCTTCGAAGCAGAGCCTCAAGGCTCTGCCCTTGTCCAGAGTGCGCTCAGCGATACACACTAAAAATCCTCACCACTCTGATTGTTTGGCAGGCTTTTTTAAATGTTTTTTTTTCTCCCCTTTTAAAATACCCTTTATTTCCTGCCTGCCTCAGAGACACCAAGAATAGAATCCTTGATACATCAAATTCTGGAAGCCACCACTCACCAGGACTGTGGTTCCTGATCCAGGGAGTGACGGCTGAGAGTCACACAGTCTCTTGAGAGTGTCCAGGCCTGGCTGCTAAGCTCCCTGCTCTGATTAGTCTGTTGAGTTCACAGTGTTCCAGAGTGCTGAAGCACAGAAATTAGGGAGGGGAGGTGGAAGGAAAATCACTGGAGCCTCTTACGATCTAACTTCCACTAACTGAGAGGAAATGTCTTATAAATAAACAACAGCAAGAGAAACACACACCAAAAAAAAAAAAAAAAAAAACCAAACCCTATCCATCCTGCCAGAGGAATGCACATTATTGTCTCCTGACGGAAAACTCTGCACCACACCAGAATGCAGCCATGACTCCTGAAACTACCTCTCTTAAAACAGAAAGAAAAAGACTCAAGAAGGAAGGTGGGGAAGCTTCTCTCATGCCCTTGGGAAGTTCATGTGAGTTCCCAGTACTCAGGCTACTCTAAGCAGTTTCACAGTCTGTGTTCCAGGGTTTCGTGCGGAGGCTGCTTATTAACAAAATTTCATTTCTGCCCAGATCATTGCTCTACCATCCGGACATTTTCAGAAGGGAAGTTCAGGGAGGGGGGGGAGGGTGCAACTGTGGAGGAGAGGAAGAAAAGAGGACAAAGGGAAAGTCCTGATGACCCAGAATGCCCTAGCCACGGCCAAGAGCCATGAAAAGCAAGCCCCCACCCACCACCGTCCCCTGCTTGATGAGGACTTGACGATGGGGTTGTGTTTAATCTACTTACTCTTTCTGCTCGGAGGCTGAGGTTCCTACATTTCCAGCTCATGCTGGACTGTACCGTAAGCAACAAGTGGAATGAGTTCAGTGAGCTCATTCTAGTCCTTCGACTCCTGTCCACATCACTAAGCGACTGCACAGCTTGGCACAGGCCAGGATGAGTCAGCAGTCCCTGGTCATGAGAGGCCAGGCCTGGAATAGCATTGGGATGTGTGTGTGTGTGTGTGTGTGTGTGTGTGTGTGTGTGTGTGTGTGTGTGTGTTGGGGGTGGGGGGGGGCAGGTCAGGAGCAAAATGAAGCAGAAAGCAGACCTAGGTGGCAGGACTCCACTGTGTTATATGCAGGATACTGCAGGCCACAATGAAAGATCCTCATTAGCTGGGGGTAAACAACACAAACGGCAGGAAGAACGGCAACATCATCGGAAGAACAAAACAGATTCTGAAGGCTAAAGCATGCTGGTTACTATTACTACACGAGCACCTATTTATTCCATGTGCTATAGGTTCAAGTAAAAACAGCTACTCCCATACTATATTGTTTTGGTATTCTGATGTTTTCCCAATTGCTAAATAGCAAAACAAAAAGCAAGCAGAGCAGTTACAGAGAGAAGTAATGTACTCCATAAAGTAATATAACTGACAGAGTAACTGATACATCAAGGATGGATGTCTGGGCTGACTGTGTCCTTATGTAAGCTGCACAAAAAGCATTAACGTAGAAAGAAGCACTCCCTATACTGAGTCTGACAGCAGAAAAGAGCTCAGGGCGAAAAGACGCAGCAGGTTCCCTGCTACACCCAGGGACCATAGCGTTGTGTTTGTAGTTAGTTCTACACAACACATATAGTGTGTAAGACTCTGTTAGACAGTGACCACCAGGATTCTGAAGCCCTCCTTAGTGTACACTGCAATACAGCTAGAGGTAAGCCAAAATGAAAGGAGGGGTAAAATCTAAGTTAAAATAAATCAGTGATGGACAGGCAAGCTATGGTGTAAATCAACTGATAAAAACTACGTAAAACAGACTGAAAGATACCATATCTAGATGAGGCTACTGTGCTGGAGACTGGCAATTCTCGACATGATGGGAAAGGTGGGGGTTTGGAGCTGTGTGGTATAGGAAGTGAATGAGACATCGGAGTAGAGAAACACTAATGAAGAACTTTAAGGAAGTTCAAAGAGGAGCTGCGAGAACGCGTTCCAAGCTTTCATCCCTCAGATGCACACGTTTGTGTATGTTAAGGAAATATGCAAGGCAGGTTAAGTAGCTTCTATCCCAGAGCATATCATGTCCAGTGTCCTACTGCATGGCCAATGAATTTCCTAGTCTCTTTCCCTCTCTTTCAAAGGTGTGTGTGTGTGTGTGTGTGTGTGTGTGTGTGTGTGTGTGTGTAGGGGGGTGACCGTATCATCCTAACTGGAGTCTTACAAAGGCTGAGTTGGTGTTTGTCTATTTTTGTCATAGCTATGCCTGTCTGATGATGAGTGTATCATACACTACTTTTATCACTAGCATTCTTAGATCGTTTTATCACCTTTGTGAGTCAGAGAAGTTCTGCCATTGCTGTCCCACCAGATTGAGTAGATCCAGAAGAAATACTACAGCAGATCAGTTGAGTGTATTGCTTAGCAAGCTGGTTTGGAGAGCTTGCTGGTATATGGGATGTTCACGGTTATAAGGTGAACACGGGATGCTGATGATCTATTATGTGAAATTCCCCTTGATTGGGGAATTTATGTTACCAAAATATACTGGAGCCTGACAGTGTCCAGTAATCAGAGGCCTAAAAAAAAATTCAGGAAAAAAAAAAAAGAAAAAAGAAAAAATAGAAAAAAACAAAAGAGAATTTTTAGAAGCTACTCCAAAAGCAACAGGATAAAAATGCTATTGGCCTTGACCACATGATGAGGCTATTTTACCAAAGGGGAAAACTTAGTCCAGTTGATCGTCCCAGCCTAATTGATTAATTGCAGGTCTGACCATCTGGCTGATGAATGCTGACACCCAGCAGTGATTACTGTGTAACGCAGTCTGGATGTGCTCTCCATGATGCCTCCCACAATAATGGTAACACTGAACCCCAGGTTAGTTTATTCAGGCCTCTTGGATCAGTCTCTTCATGGAACAGCGGTTGTGGCAGGGAATATTTTACTAGACCTGGTCAAGCATATCTTCTCCTGTTTCAGTGGCCGTTCCTTTCCAACTCCACTCCTCTCCTCCCCGGAGCCCTCTTGCACATAATCGGTTTCCATGCAAAGCAGTCCATCTGCACTTTTCATCATGTGGCGGAGTCTCTCTTCTCTGCTCTCTCTATCCTGAAAAAGGCCGTCAGACTGGCCTGAAAGCTGGTGCCGCTGTTTCACAGGGGACCCTGTAGAGTCCTTTCCATTGTGTCTTCACAATCGTTCACTCTTATGTTTACAAAACAAATTATTTCACTGAAGTCTTAAACTGAGTAAAAGTTCTACACTGTTTCTATTCTGTATGAAGATTAAGAGAAGGTAATTCTTACACCTTAAAATTATTTCTCATTCTTAGAGGTGTCCCATGGACAGGAACCATCCTTACCCTGAAACTAACTTGAGAGTTCAGGGAAGCATTTCAAAGTTAGAGAAAGTGTATCAGCCTCAAGAAAATATCAGGGTTCAGTAAGCATGCCACCTACAAACCAGCCTACATCCAGAGATAGTATGTATGCAGAATTCCTCAAGCATTCAAACACATGCAAACTTGAGTTTTTACAAAGAGTTCATTTTCTTCTTCATTCATCTGGTAGAGACGTATGGGAGAGTAAACTCATACCAAATGGCGAGCAAAGCTTGTGGCAGGAGACACAACAGACAATCATCCCGCTCTCTGCTCTTCTCCAATCCTGACTTCTACCTTGAAATCCTGTCTCCTGGTCCCCACAGACGCTGAGCTCCACTGTGTTTGGGCTGTATTGGTGTTAATTTTCAGCAGAGAATGGTAGCAGCATGCTGAAATACAGAATTCTATACGGGGAGTTGGGAAATGTTTTTGGCATGACTCTCAGTAAACAACTCTGTGTCTTGGGCAAGTCAAGTCCCTTAACTCCCCACGTCTCAGTCTCTTCATTGAAAAATGATAGGGTAGGACTGCGTGAACTCTGTCGGCTCTGCCAACACTAAGATTCTATGGTTCTATAGCTCATTTCCCCTTCTCTCCCCTCTGGCATCAAAAGCCCAACAACTCTGTATAAAACAATTTTTCTTTCTCAGTCACTGAAGGAAAAATATCTCCTGCATTTACTGTTGGGTATTTTCTAGTTGTACCCCTTCTTTCTCTTTGACGTTGGATATTTTGTGATAAACATGAATATATTCAGATAGATGGTTTAAATTTGAAGGCATTTCAGGAGAATAGCTTTCCCATGTAGAGCATTTAGTGTAGCTCTGCATGGAGGAAGCCAGTCATCCAAAGTGGAGCAAAGGGGCCGATTCACAAATGAGAGGAAGCCTTTCATAATAAAAGTCTCCAGACTCTTCAATTTAGATACAGCTCAAACGCTGTCAACTTCCAACTATGCTTCCAGTCAGTCCCAGACACCATCTCAGACACTTAGGACTACAAATCTGAGGACCAGTGCTGGCAGTGATGCCGTTCTTCGTTCACCTCCACCATCCACTGCCAAGTAGGATTTAGGATGGCATAGTAATAAGAGCCAAGAGGACAATCTGTCATTTATTTTCCTCCAAACTTTTTGAAATTTCCCATTTGGGCTCTGTTTCCCAGTTTTAATTTGGTAACTGCCATTTTTCAGCATTTCTTTTAACAGGTTACTAATAATTTCTGATACAGGATCTCATATTTCATTTTCTGCTGCTAGAACTGCTGTTAATATTTCATCTGCCTTCAACTAAGCTCAGAATAAAGGCTGCTGCGTTTCAGATGCTCTGTCAACGCTTAGGTCCTGGGAATTTCGTCACCAGTGTTCACTTAGTCTATACACATCTGGTTAAGGAACAGGAAGACAGTGCAGGCAATATTTCAGGGTGTGCCAAAACATGCTACAGATCGTTTCGGTAGCTCTTCTCCAAATCTCTGGTTGACAGCAAATGCCCTATTTGTTTTCCAAGGTAATGTATGGTTGGCTCAATATTTTGGAAATAGAGTGGTTGTGAAGAGCTGGGGCTCACAGAAAGTTCTAGGTTAAATTTTCTTTTGTTTGAAATTTGCTAGATGTACCACCCATAAGGCAAATCCTTCTTTCCATTTGCAAGAGAGAGAGAGTTGGAGTATCCATCTGGATTGATATGAGGATCCAATAAATTTAGCTGCTTAGGATTACCGAATTCTCAATAAATGATGGTCATTGTTATTAATAATTTATAAATTCACATTATATAATTATTGGGTTTAGACACCTTTTCCAAGGTCAAAAAATTATATCTGTTTTCAGACTTTTATCTTTCAATAACAAATTCACTGAGAACTAAAGTAAAATCCTTAAAGTATGGATCAGTACGCCATCTGGATGGACAGTACTTATAGCACCAATGTTTGCTGCCTTTCTAACAAGACTCTGAAAACATTTTGTTCATCTAATATCCAGGTCCAATCTTAGTATGATCTGTAAGGACATGTGGATTTTCTCCAACCCTAAGCATTACAGATCACTTTAATGTTACTTTAGTGTGTATGAAGCCGGCTCCATCAGAATAGAAAAACCACATTGCAGTAAAGAATTGTTAACATTAACAGGTGACTAAAATAAGAGGAGAATACATTATAAGAAATAAAGATAACTCTAAAACTGAAAGGACAGCAAACATAAGGAATGGCCACTCCTTGAAGAGCTGACATAGCATGCTCAAGGAAAAGGTCTTCTATTATTAGAAACAACAATCAAGACCTTGTTGGGTACAAGGAAAATCTTTTGGCATTTGGATATAGACATTGTTTGACAAGGCACACGCATTGTCTATTGAATGTCAGAAGAGTTCCAGGGAGCTTTCTCAACAGGAATCATTGGTACCTGTATTCTTGAGTGGCAGCCAAAAGGTCCACGGGATAGAAAATAGAGCCTTGTGTATGTGAGCCTGCGTGGTGTGTGCTAGGAGAAGTGGGTAGAGACCAGGTAGTGGGGTTGTTATTCGTACTTCAGCTAGAGCAAATAGGTATAAGTGTGTTCTATACTGACAAATATTGAGAAGCTATCAAAAAAAAGAAGAAGAAGAAGAAGAAGAAGAAGAGAAGAAGAAGAAGAAGAAGAAGAAGAAGAAGAAGAAGAAGAAGAAGAAGAAGAAGAAGAAGAAGAAGAAGAAGAAGAAGAAGAAGAAGAAGAAGAAGAAGAAGCAGCAGCAGCAGCAGCAGCAGCAGCCCATTCTGTAGAAATTGAGCACAATGCAGGAGTCAGCCAACGGGGTAGATGGAGGCAGAAAGGAAACCCTCTTCCTTCTATGTCTACCTTCTATGTCTACTTCCTTCTATAGTATGTCTACTGGACTCTGAACTGAAAAGGTACCTTCAAGCCAGTGGACAAAGCAAAATACTTAACTTGATCTTAGCCACAAGCCTGAGAAATGATAATGGAAAATACTTAAAAGAGTCATATTTATTTTTGTAGAGTAGGTAAGGAAGGGTAAATTTAGACCTGAAAGGTAATATGTTGCTACAGTTCAAATGAGAAATGTCTCCCATAGGCTTGTGAACTTGAACATTTGGTTCCTTACTGCTGGCACTATGAGGTTCAGCCTAGCTGGAGGAAGTCCATCACTGGGGTGGGGTTCAGAGTTTATAGCCTTGCTCCACTTCCAGTTATCCCTGTTTTCTTATAGGTATTCAGATGGGGTCTATAAGCATAAATAAACTCTTACTTCAGTTGCTTTTGGTCATGGCAGTGTATCACAGCAGTAGAAAATCAATGAGGACGATTGGTAAAAGACACAGGTATTATTTGCTCACACATTTCATGAAATAATTCACTTTGAACATTACATCTAGTGTTCTTAATGTATTACACTTTTATTTATGTTCATTAATAAACGGACTCCCTCTGTATTGCTGGATAAATATTGTCACAAAGAAGGGAATAAGAGGCTACTAAATGGAAACCTATACATCACCAGTTTAAAAGATCCCAGTACTAATATTTGTACAATCGCCCTTCTCTCCAAGTGCTGCCCACACTCTTATGATTTACTTAAGGACAAGGGCACACAGAGGTACCACAGTACTGACCAAACGCTGGGACTCCACATCAGCGTCCCCTCTGCACTAGAATCTCAGTGATGGGGACTACTAGGGACCATGACAAATAACCCAAAGTGGGAGAGAGGCAAAACCCACCTTGATTCTCATTTTTTTCTTTCTCTCCTAACTGCAATTCTTTGGTTTTTTTTTTTTTTAATCGAATACTCTCCTACACTGTAGAACCACCCGGGAGTGACCAATTGGGTTCATTATAAGACATGTGACAATCACTCTTGGCACTAGCTTTACACAAAGGTAGGGATACATACTTGCACACAGCCCGGTTCTTTTGCTTGCTTTCTTCATTTAAGGACTTGTTTTTGTTAATAGAAGTTAGGTTTAAAAACCTCTGACATTAGAGAACTGCTTGCTTGTTGCAAATGTCTGAGCACAAATTCTAAGTGGATCAGTAGAGTGCTAAGGAAAGTGTACTTTGGGGAGGCTCGTGCCTCACCCATAAGTCCATCTTTCCATAGCCTGGTCACAAGCATTACTCATCTTAATGCAATGGAATAGATTCTATTTCAAGTCATGTTGTCTGAAGCCCACAAGTACCATCCAGCAAGGCCAGGCTTTCTGGACCCACTCCTCATCCTCTCTAACCGTCACATTGTAGACATCTCTGTTCTGTCACACACAGGTGGGTATGCTTAAGAGTTTCTTTTGTCTGTGGTACACATACTGAGAGAAGAAATGATAACCCTGCCTTGAGGCCCTCCCTCCATACCATGTTCACGTACCTCTGGGTCAGTTCTCCGGATGAGAAGACATGATGCGAACAGAGCATCATGAATCCCTGTCAAACGGGCTGGCAAGTCCATTTTATTTTCGTTTGCCCTTCTGTTCAGCTGGCTTTTCTGCTATGACCCACTATACTTACCCTGTCGGCTGCTCTTACTAGCAACATGCCTTTTTAATCAGCCTTCCTGGGGTCTGCATTTGATTACAGCATTTGTGTTCTATTTTGATTCTTTTGTACTGTGCCCTGTGGTGTTAGCTTGAAAGGTGTTATTTATAAAATGAAATTCTATTGTATTGCCACTTGGATTCAAAGAGGACATATAATATTAATGTAGAATGTATTTAATAATATCTTGAAACTATTAAATCAATTTCTTCATGAGAACACAGAGGGGAGGAGGGACGTGGGTTAGTAACCAGGTAATAAGACCTAAGTATCACCTGGGCCTTTCCTGATGAGCCCCTGAAATCTGGCACGAGAAACACTCTCCTAATGGCAGGTTCGAAGGAGAAGGACTACCTTCCTCAGCCAGACCAGGGCAGCACACACCTGTTTAAACATTCAACTGTGCAGGCCAAACATTTTCCTAGGCTTCAGATGCAAATTTTTTTTTTTACTAAGAAAATCATGGACGACACATGAATTGCTTATGACCCAGAAAGGCGTGGGTAAAGAAAGAAGTACCATCGGTCACCGCAAGAGAGCTTCTTTTGAGATTTATAAAGATTTGTTCTCCCTTCTGATACTTTTCAAAAGCAGGAGATTCTCATGCTACCAAGAAAACAAGTTTCTAGGTTGCCATAATTAGAATGATTTCCTCACCTACCAAAATTGCCGGTTTCTTTGCAGTCTGGGCTTCCAGCATGAGAGTCATGGATTGGCTTGTAGAAGAGGACTCACCTTCTCTTCCCTGGCACCTCTACTGCACAGAGTCTGTCCTGCTCTCTCAGGGCATCACAACTCAGGCAGCAGACCTGCCATTTGTCCCTAGCTGCTCTTGTTTTCCTCTTGGGACCTCTGAGGTCAATAGCTAGCGGCTGTTGTACAGGAGGACGGGGTGAGCATGTGTACTCTGCAGAGGTCGTAAGTAACAAGAGGGAACTGTGATATACAAAGGAAGCTGGTTGTGCAGCCTGCAGCATGGAGGAGGCACATGCTTACCTGTTCTCGCTCACTGGCCTATATAATTCTCAAAAAGTCAGTCTCCAGATTTCCAATGACCAGAAAGGGAATAACTACATTTGTTTTTGTTTTTTAATTGCATTGAGCTACTTTACAGATGAATAATCTAATGATTCTAGAACAATACAAATTCTTGAGAAAATTAAAGTGATATACAAATGTATAGCAAAGTGATAGTTCAGAGACCATTTTTTCTTTACCAAACCTAGAAATGAGGAATACTCTCTCTCTCTCTCTCTCTCTCTCTCTCTCTCTCTCTCTCTCACACACACACACACACACACACATGTATGTATGTATATATATATATGTGTGTGTATATATATATATATGAATGAAAGAAATGCCAAACCCAAGGAGCTAGGATGTGTTATAGATACACACCTCAATCTTGACTGTATCACATTATCAAGTATTTGCATGAAAAAAATTACATTATTCAATCTCTGTCTCCATTCAGGCTCATTAGTATGTGCTATTCCACTAGTTAGTATTTGTTGAATTAAACTGAACAATAAGAACATAAAATATTCGAACTCAAAGTAACTACAGATGATGTCGACTTATTGTATAGTGAATAAATAAGGAGCTGTCCTAGCTTAGTTTCTGTTGCTGTGAGAAAACACTCAAAGCAAAAGTGACCGGAGAAGCTTCCTCCCTACCTCAGAAAGAAGTCAAGGCAGGAGCTAAAGCACAGGCCACAGAGGAATGAAGCTTATTGGCTTGCTCTATATGGCTTGGTCAACCTTCTTTCCTTTACTACAGAGGACTACATGTCTGGAGTGACACCACACACAGTGGACTGGGCCCTCCCATGACAGTAATTCATCATGAAAATGCCCTACAGATTTGTCTACAGAACAATCTAATGAAGGCATTTTCCTCAATTGTGGTTTCTTTTTCCCAAATGACGTAGCTTATACCAAATTGACAAAAATCTGAACAGCACAGTAACTTATAAAAGGGTCAATGTTAATAATATAGGTCTTTAGTAGAGTTGTTTTATGATTCTGTTTCTAAAAACTAAATTGCTCAATCAACTGAAATGAAATAGGTGTTCTTCTGTCTAAGGAAGAAGCACTGTTCAGGGGAAGGAGAGAGTGTTCAGGGGTTAAGAGTTTATACTACGCTTTTTTTTTTTTTAAATTAACTTGAGTATTTCTTATATACATTTCGAGTGTTATTCCCTTTCCCGGTTTCCGGGCAAACATCCCCCTCCCTCCTCCCCTTCTATATGGGTGTTCCCCTCCCCATCCTTCCCCCATTACTGCCCTCCCCCCAACAATCTAGTTCACTGGGGGTTCAGTCTTAGCAGGACCCAGGGCTTCCCCTTCCACTGGTGCTCTTACTAGGATATTCATTGCTACCTATGAGGTCAGAGTCCAGGGTCAGTCCATGTATAGTCTTTAGGTAGTGGCTTAGTCCCTGGAAGCTCTGGTTGCTTGGCATTGTTGTACTTTTGGGGTCTCGAGCCCCTTCAAGCTCTTCCAGTTCTTTCTCTGATTCCTTCAACGGGGGTCCTATTCTCAATTCAGTGGTTTGCTGCTGGCATACGCCTCTGTGTTTGCTGTATTCTGGCTGTGTCTCTCAGGAGCGATCTACATCCGGCTCCTGTCGGCCTGCACTTCTTTGCTTCATCCAACTTGTCTAATTCGGTGGCTGTATATGGGCCACATGTGGGGCAGGCTCTGAATGGGTGTTCCTTCTGTCTCTGTTTTAATCTTTGGCTCTGTATTACCTGCCAAGGGTATTCTTGTTCCCCTTTTAAAGAAGGAGTGAAGCATTCACATTTTGATCATCCATCTTGAGTTTCATTTGTTCTAGGCATCTAGGGTAATTCAAGCATTTGGGCTAATAGCCACTTATCAATGAGTGCATACCATGTGTGTTTTTCTGTGATTGGGTTACCTCACTCAGGATGATATTTTCCAGTTCCAACCATTTGCCTACGAATTTCATAAAGTCATTGTTTTTGATAGCTGAGTAATATTCCATTGTGCAGATGTACCACATTTTCTGTATCCATTCCTCTGTAGAAAGGCATCTGGGTTCTTTCCAGCTTCTGGCTATTATAAATAAGGCTGCGATGAACATAGTGGAGCACGTGTCTTTTTTATATGTTGGGGCATCTTGTGGGTATATGCCCAAGAGAGGTATAGCTGGATCCTCAGGCAGTTCAATGTCCAATTTTCTGAGGAACCTCCAGACTGATTTCCAGAATGGTTGTACCAGTCTGCAATCCCACCAACAATGGAGGAGTGTTCCTCTTTCTCCGCATCCTCGCCAGCATCTGCTGTCACCTGAGTTTTTGATCTTAGCCATTCTCACTGGTGTGAGGTGAAATCTCAGGGTTGTTTTGATTTGCATTTCCCTTATGACTAAAGATGTTAAACATTTCTTTAGGTGTTTCTCAGCCATTCGGCATTCCTCAGCTGTGAATTCTTTGTTTAGCTCTGAACCCCATTTTTTAATAGGGTTATTTGTCTCCCTGCGGTCTAACTTCTTGAGTTCTTTGTATATTTTGGATATAAGGCCTCTATCTGTTGTAGGATTGGTAAAGATCTTTTCCCAATCTGTTGGTTGCCGTTTTGTCCTAACCACAGTGTCCTTTGCCTTACAGAAGCTTTGCAGTTTCATGAGATCCCATTTGTCGATTCTTGATCTTACAGCATAAGCCATTGGTGTTTTGTTCAGGAAATTTTTTCCAGTGCCCATGTGTCTGAGATGCTGCCCTAGTTTTTCTTCTATTAGTTTGAGTGTATCTGGTTTGATGTGGAGGTCCTTGATCCACTTGGACTTAAGCTTTGTACAGGGTGATAAGCATGGATCGATCTGCATTCTTCTACATGTTGACCTCCAGTAGAACCAGCACCATTTGCTAAAAATGCTATCTTTTTTCCATTTGATGGTTTTGGCTCCTTTGTCAAAAATCAAGTGCCCATAGGTGTGTGGGTTCATTTCTGGGTCTTCAATTCTGTTCCATTGGTCTATCTGTCTGTCTCTGTATCAATACCATGCAGTTTTTATCACTATTGCTCTGTAATACTGCTTGAGTTCAGGGATAGTGATTCCCCCTGAAGTCCTTTTATTGTTGAGGATAGTTTTAGCTATCCTGGGTTTTTTGTTATTCCAGATGAATTTGCAAATTGTTCTGTCTAACTCTTGCCAGAAGACCAGAGTACTGTTTCTGGCACCCACACTGGGTGGCCACAACTGCCTATACCTACACTTATATGAGATGCCAATCCTCCTTTAGGACATTGCTGGCACCTGCACTCCCATCTGCACATATTCTTATAGAAACATATCTATATATGTAACAAAAAACGTGGTAAAACTCAAACAAAGAGGCACTACTTAACTCAAATAACCTGAAATATTCTCATGAAACCAAGGAGGTTGGATCTAAAGAGCCAAGTAAATTTCATTAACTGGCTACCGACATAGGCATGCTGGAAATGCTATTATGGAAGTTAGACTGGAGATCCTAATACTCTATCTGGTAACCTTGGCAAACTTAAGGATGCAGTGAGTGTGGTGGCAGAGCATAAACGTTCCCTATCATCTTGTCCCAGCAACAGAGCTCTAACAACGCCATTGGAACAGAATCTGGCTAAGACAGAAGCACACCACCGCTACTAAGAAGACACAAAGCAAGAACAATCGCATTAAAGCAGCAATATGAGTCATTTCACTAGAGCTGGGCTAGGACCCCTTAACCAGCTTAACTTTACAGGGACAGGACTGTGCAGGCCATGAGCTCTCCTATGGAAAACTGAATAGGTTTAGGCAGGGTGTCTTTGCCTGGGTTCTTTGGGGGTCGCTGCTTTGGAGCCCTACTTTGTTAGCCTCTCTGGCTCCCCTGTCAAACCCAGTCCACGGGGCAACTAGGGACAAAGGAAATGGAAAGGTGACTCCTTAAAACTAGTTCTGAGAAAGATTTGGAAAATGTGCTGAACCAAGGCTGTTCTCCATGATGGAGAGAAGGAAGTAACACAGGCAGACTCAGAGGACACTCTGGGTGGCTCCTTTTTATTGTGTCTCATAGGTGGCCCCAAGTAACCACCAAAACTAAGTCCTTCCTATCAAGCAATGGTCACTGGTGAGCTTTTCTCAGTCACTCAGATCGGGGGTGGGGTGGGGGTGGGGGTTGGGGGTGAGTAGTTGCTCCTCTAGACATAGAAGACTACAAACTTGTAAAAAATATAAAGAATCAAGAAAACAAATCAACCAATTTGATAGAAGTGAAGATCTGTGATTTGACTAAGAAAGAATTCAGAACAGCTAGTTGTCCTTGCAGAAGCTAGGTGATCTGCAAAGAAATACAGACCAACAGCTAAGACAGCTGAACAAAATAACGAAAAGGAGACACAATCAAAATGAGAAGTTAATAAAGAGATAGAGACAAAAGCAACAATAAAGAGAGAAGCAAGGACTACTGGAGTGGAAGGATACAAAACTGACCAGAAATATTCACTAGGGTGGTGGATCCAAAGCAGACTTGGTCAAATAAAGAATCAGCGAACTTCAAAACAGATCAATTAAAATTATTCATTTAAGGAAACAAAAAGAAAAATAGAAAGAATAAAGGATGGCATAGTTTAACTCATAAACACATTATAGAAAAGACTCAGTGTGTGTGTGTGTGTGTGTGTGTGTGTGTGTGTGTGTGTGTGTGAGTGTGTGTGATTTAAAGAAATAGAAGAGAAAATAAATCTGGGGAGGGAAATATTCATAAAGGCCAAAGAACTCAAACTAGATTATAAGAAATATGTGTAAAGCATTATGTAATCACATTGTTAAAAAGAACAAAGGGAATTTGGAAAGTAGCAAGAGAAGAATAATTGTTGTGTTCAAAAATGATGCTCAGAAGTTTGCTCGGACCACTTTACAGGCTAAAAGAAAGCAGAATTAGACACTCAAAGCATTGCAGAAAAACTATTAAGCGAAACCACTGTAGCCAGAAAATCTGTCCTGAAATACAGCAGAGAGAATAAGGTACAAAGACTTCCCCAGACAAACAGGTTGAGGGACTTCATCACAACTAGATACACTTAAAAAAAAAATAACACTAAAGAGAGCTGAAGAGAAAGGACACTAATTAGCAGTGTGAGAACATAGAAAAGGGTACAGCTCACTCAGAAAGGTAAGTTGTCAAATGCCAGCGATCACTAACAGTAAGACAGTACAGGAATCACTTCCAACTCCAGGATGCTGAAAGACAGCAACTGTAGTAACTTATTACTGATGCACAGCCTAAGACTGTAAGCTGTGGCATCCATCTGTAGCACGGGGAGTGGAGAGAGCAGAGAAGAAAAGCACAGAGGTGCTGGACGCTATCAAATGTTAGCAGCCTAAGGAGCTCAAAGGAAACATTTTAAGTTGTTTAATGGAAGCTTCATGGCAAATGCAGATACAATCTATAGTAGTTATATAGTGAAAAGAGCAAGGGAACCAGGGCTCAAAACCCCCTCCTCTGATGTTGAGGAAAGGAGATCACAAGTCAGAGGTCAGCCTGGGCAGCTTAGTGTGACACTGGGTCAAAATTTGAGAAGTAAAAACCCCAAAGCTTAGGAGATATGGTTGGTATCTAGAGAAGGAGAGAGGCAGAGGAGAAGAGGAGGCAACAGAGAAGAGAAAAAGGAAGAAGGGGGAGAGAGAGGGACAAAAAGGAAACACCAGAACATCAAAGCACAGGCAAATAGGAAAAGAGGAAGAAAACTAAATTCACAAAAATTGGCAAAATGGCAAAGGAAGTTTCACCTAATGTTTGATATAAATAAATTACGTGCCCCAATCAAAAGAAGTAGAACAATTGAGTGGATTAAAAATAAAAGAGTATAAACAAGAAAACCAAGATCCAGCAAAGTATTACCTACGAGAAACTCACTTTAGCTTGAGGGAACAACATAGCCTGAAAGGGCAGGGCTGGAGGAGTGTATTCCAGGAAAATCATAACCACATTAGACTGATTAAGTCAAACTGTCATTAGCAGCAAAGAAGGTCATTACATGATAAGAGGATCAATTCATTATGGAAATTAACAATCTGCTTGACCAGAGGCATCTTGATTGGAATCCTCAGGACAAGAACTGAAACTAAGTGCAAATTTCTACTCCAGTAAACTTTAATCTCCAATGAATGACTTCCCATCTTTGCAAAGCTCCTTTCACACTGGAAATTCTGGGAGACTGCAGAGAGTAGAGCACAGGGAAGAGGAGCGAGTGGCACAACAGGATTCAGAGGGGCACTTGACATTATTTGTGTGTTACAAAATCCTCATTCTAGAAACAGAACTTAGCTTCCACATACCAGGCTCTAATTACTGACTGGTGCTTTAGCTGCTATTGCTTGTTCCATCTTCCCTGGCACCGTCGGCTCTCATATTTAATAATAATAAGTATCCTGTATGTAACAACCACAGTAGGATGTGTTGTCAATCTTAGTGTTCCAAGGAGTCTTCAGTTTCAGTTTTATTTTTTAGCAGCTCCATAATTTGTCAATCATGCCTGGACTCTGCACTGGAATCATATTCACCCACTTACTACAGTTTAATAAGCTCTGATCATTCTGAGGTGGCGGGGGAGAAAGAAGCCTTGGATCCTATCTATTCAAAAGCAGTGGCCACTGTGTAGAGCCTAGCTGTTCCAGCTTTACAGCCCCTGCTCCTCCCTAGGAGAATCCAATCAGCATTCATTTATCAATCTAATTGCTTTAGTTATCTTGTAATGCACCTTATTCCTACCTTCTGCATAAATTATATTTTGGTTTTTATAGCTCACATTCATTTTCCTTTTATTTTTTTGTCATTACAGTCGGATTAGAGAATGTTGCCTACCCAATATCTATTCTCCCCAGTCTTCCTAGCAACAAGCTTCTTTCTCTGTTGCTTAGATTGTGTGACTGTGACTCACCTAAATGCCACAGACTCCTTAGCATGCTAATTAACTTCCAAAATCTCTCACCTGAGGTTTGAAAACCCGAGTGAAGGAACTGTTACAGCATTTGCTTTTGGAGTAGGGCTACATAAGTTGGGACAGAGGCTATTTTCAGGCATTCCAAATATTACCAGTCACAGGGAACTGCTGAGGGGGAAAGACGAGGCTTTGGGTCATTTTAGGTTAGTGACTTTAAACATAAGGTGTGATTTAATCAGAAGCCAGAATAATCATGGCAGGAGGTGGAGAAAAAGACTCAGAGTTGCCTAAAGTTAGGGAGGACTTTGGTGGCAGTATTTAGCATCAGCCAAAATTGCAGGATTCTGTCAGAGGCTCCATAAACAAAGGAGTGCATTAGGTAATGCATCTTGTATCCCATTGTGAACTCTTCCCCTAGACAATTTTACCACTTCCAGGCTGTCCAGAAGGGAAATTTCCTACCTCCAATCAAAATTAAAATTGCAAGAAAAATGGCTTTCTTTAAAAAAAAAACCCAGAACAAATGAAATTAATTTAACTTTTTAAATTAGGTGGTTAAGACGTAATCTTGTTGGAAGGACTGCCAAGTAATTCAGCAATGGTTAGCGGTAACTGCTCATCACTTTCTGCCATCACGGACACGGATGCTTAGGCTGAATGGTGCTCTAGTCTAGGGCCATCTTGCAACAGAACCCTTCAGAGGCAGAAGTGGAA
This sequence comes from Rattus norvegicus, assembly GCF_021556685.1. Lineage (NCBI taxonomy): Eukaryota > Metazoa > Chordata > Mammalia > Rodentia > Muridae > Rattus > Rattus norvegicus. Next base: position 71,095,050 of record NC_141544.1, read on the forward strand.
GGCACATATACGTGGACAGCATGCAGCAACAGGGTATTTGTTATCAAAAGGGGAAAAATGTTGGTTACCATGCTACTCTAAGATATGCGTGGTTCCACACTGTCAAAGTTAACTTTGATGTTACTTGCCTTGATTTCACATTTCCCTTGAAGTTGGTCCCTAATCATTGCAAGCACTCGCAAGCAACAGATACCAGGCAGGCCTTTTGCTCTGCCAGCTATTTCACTTAGAACGATACCTTTCAGGCTGGGCGATAGTCTCCCCCACTTGACCAGGGTAGTTCCAGTTTTCCTTATGGTAGCTCAGATGCGAACTTTTAATAGTGCTCACTTTCACTTTTAAAAGCTCTCCAGTTTGGATGGCAAATTGTGGGGCTGACGGAGTAGAAGCTTAACAAGAGTTATTTACACTACACTGACAATATTTCTGTAGAGAAAATTTAAATTGCTAATATTGGCCAACATCCATGAAGAGAAAGATCCAAACTAACTCTATTGCTTCACTCTCAGTACTGTAACCTGACGGATCTATCTGTAAGCTTAAGACGAGGGAAAAGTCAGATGAATTATAGACTGTGAACTGTCTTGGGCTTTTAATTTCAGTAAGCATGCTTAGTTTAATTTACAAAAAATGTATTTTTATCCGTAAAATTTACTAGTGAAAAAAAAAACCTCAGAAATTTGCAGTGAAATTTTTTTGGATCATGGATTTGAATCCTAAATCCACTATTTATTTTGTTGGCAAGTTCAGATTAGTTCTGTGAATATCATTATTGCTAACTCCTTCAAAAATGACTATAAGGACATTTTAAAAACCAACAGAGAAAGAGCAGTTTAAAGCTCAAAGTTACTAATAGATATCATTATTTCATTTTATAAATACAGTGTTTCTCTTTCAATTTCTAGGACACTTTCATGAAGTAAAGCAAGATATACTCAAGCATGTGGGAGCAGGCTTCTTTTCTGTTACCTTTTTTGAACTACAGATGGGTCAAACCTGAAGATGGATTTGGCACCCAAAAGGATGTAGAGAAGAAAAGTGGTTACTCTGTGCAGGTTGGTGAAAGAAGGAAAGGCTGATGATATTTAATGAAAAAAGCATTGCTCAATAGTTAATATGGTCAGTACTGGTCAATTCAATAAAGAGGTCTTTTTTTTTTTTTTGGTAAGTATTTAAAATTTATTTCTTCAGAACTGTTAATAATTATAGGAATTTTTGTGAATTGTCATTCATCTGAATGCTTTAGCAGAGTTTTTACAAAGCTAGTCTTGCTATACATAACCGTTTTCTGCTTAAATTAACTGGTCCAAAAGTTTCGGTCTATGGGGCCTATTTTCAGGCACCAAGATTTCCAGGTTCAGACATGATTTTATTAATGAACTCTCTCTTTAATAGTGCTTCTCTATTTTACGAAAATTTTACTTGCTAGGGTAGTAGATAAATAAAAGGTGGGCAGTTGCTAAGAAACTGCATGAAGGCAGCAACTGGAGACTGCCCATGAGACTCTTGGGGGTTTGGTTTGTTTGTTTTAGTTTTCTGACATTGTTTTGTTTTTTTTAAGATGGAACTCACTATATAGACCAGGGAGGTCTTGAACTCAGAGAACTACCTGTCTCTGCTTCCAAGTGCTGGGATTAAAGGTGTGTGCCAGCCACCACATCCAGCTTCTTGATCTCTATCTCAGGGCTGAAAAGGAGCAAGAGAAATCTTCCTCCATGCCCTGCTGAGAAAGAAATACTCTTTCACACATTCCATCTATTAGGAGTTCATTTGTGTTTAACACGCCCCTCTTTAAAATGTAAATTTTCCGTGTGAACCTGTAAACTTCGTTCACACCTTATTGTTAATTACTTTGGTGTTCTAGAATGTGATCAGCACCTAACTGATATTGGCAATCTAGGAATGAACAAATAGTTCAGGGCGGAAAGGGGAGAATTTGGGTGGAATAGAGCCAGAGGTGGTAGTGTCCTCACTCACTTTGGGGGAGTGAGAATATACAGATTTCCTAAAGCTTCCTCTAGGAGGGGCAGTAGCTAGGGTGCCACAGAACGAGAGCTGTCCTGGTTGCCAACATCTATGTGAGTTAGAACAGGTCTGGGAGCCCACGAAAGTCAACTACTCAAATATTTATTATTAACAACTTAATTGAACTTACTTTATTTTTTTCTTTCTGGAACTGTTTCTAGCTAATTTTTAGTACTAAGATTCACCCAATTCAAGCTCCTAGGCCAGGTTTCGCCACCAACTCAACAAATTACAGGAAAAAAAAAGTAAATATGGTCTAATTGTTTAAAATTGTTTCATAGTTCTTCTTTTCAGAGGTTACAAATTGTAGTCCTAGAATACACTGGAACGTCTTTGAGAAGATTGCCCACATGAATGGAACGGTATTTTTCTATTTGTCTTAACGTCATGGAACTGGTGTCAAAAGGCTGGTGATTCAATCATATAAGGTATCCACGGATAGAAACTTCACATCGCACCCTATATGTACATGAACAAATCTGTGTACGTGTATAAATGTTATGTATCCACAAAAAATAAAATAAAACTTGGAAAGCCTTCAAAACTTGAATCACAGTTTAATTGCCTTACACTACACATCTTGATAAGTAGAAATGCAAGGAAAACATTTTATGCCATTTGTAACACCTCTCCTTTCATGGGAAAAATATGCTAAACTCTTCACTGCTAAGAAAAGAGTCTCTTTGCTGACAAATGGACGTGTTGGATTTCTATTGCTGAGATGAAACGCCATGACTAAAACGCAGCTTGGGTGGCAAAGGTTTATCCCGCTTCCATATCACTGTTTATCATTGAAAGAAGTCAGGACAGGAACTCCAACAGGGCAGGCCCCTGAAGGCAGGAGCTGATGCAGAGACCATGAATGGTGGTGTTTACTGGCTTGCTCTCCATGGCTTGCTCAGTCTATTTTCCTTCTAGAATACCGCATCACCAGCCCAGGGCGGGCCCCACCCACAATGATCTGGGTTCTCCCCAAACAGTCACAAATAGGTTTACTACGGGTTTACCTACAGCCCAATCTTACAGATACAGCCCAATCCTATGGAAGCCTTTTCTTAATTGAGGGTCCCTCCTGTTAGATGAGTTTAGCTTGTGACAGGGTGACACAAAACTATGCAGCACAGACACATTTGTCTACTGGCACATGAGCACACTGAATTGGAACATGCCCTTCCCTCCTAGGCTGCAGGAGTCCATCGCTGTTCCTGGGCTACTTCAAGTTCTGCTGGTTTCTTAGTCTAAAGATCTGCCTTCCTTCAAAGTAAATTCTAATACAGAAGTAAAGATATCCTCTGATGCAGATCTATTTCTGTAGATGAGGGTGGCACATGCTTTAGAATGCAGGAGACAGCAAATGCTATGTCACACATTCTTCAATCAGTGTATCCCTTTGTGGCTTAGACCCCGTCTGCGTTTTCTCACATCAGAGGCAGTAGTGGGAAAGGAAGCACATGTAGCCAGTCTTCAGCTGCTCACACAGTAATAGGCAAGCACTATGTATTATAAATCACATGTGTCCATACTTCCAGCTCACATATTACATCAGTGAGTCATCATTTTAGGCTATCTTGCTTGGAAACATGTGATTCTCAGTTGGTCTAGAGAGTAACAGCTACTAAGCTAAACTGTAATGGCTGAAGCACTGTTCCTTTAAATAGAATAAACAAGTTTAGAATAAACAAGAACATCACATTGTTTAATGTTTTTAAAGTTTGTATATTGTGCTACTTTCTCCTCTGACAGTCCTGTCTTTCCTACAGAGTTTACCACTATTACTTTCTAGTTCTTTTGTGTGACAATGTGACACATGATTGGTTCTCTATAAATATTTGTGGAGTGTTCAACTGACCATCTGGACAAATATGATGTCAACAATGGAAAAAGCCCACCTTTTAATTTCTCAAATTAATGTATCTCATTTTAATTATGAGTTTATAAATCCATAATAGCAACAAAATGATGACAACTTTCTGGGACTGTTTGGGAAATATGAAGTCTAGGACACTGAAAATAAGAAATTCTAGAATCAGAAAACAAAATTCAAAACCAATGCTGCTCAAAACCCCTAAAGCCTATGTAGAGAGAAGCTCATACAATTCATGAAATATTAAACAGAAAGCATGGAATCAGGTTGGTGGCACTGATTTATTAAGGGCAGAAAGTTACACTGTTCTTGTCTAGTTCTGGAGAGATATACTAATTGACAGTGCCACCCCAGATGGGTGTTTGAGACATAAAAGCTATAGTAAATGAAGAGGCCAGGCATTTAAGGGAAGTTTGGTCTGTGCGGCAACTGCAACCTAAAATTATGACAATAGACCCCATTTCCTGAATTCACACTCTGGCACAGCCCTGCATACCCTGTATCAGTGTTCCTCTTTGTTATCAACAGAGAATGGTACAGGGATAACATCCTGCTCATGATCTCAAACCACGGATGCTGCTCTCATGACCACTTCTACCTTACTACCTGGATCCCTCCTTCTGGGAAAGCCAGAATCTGACCCTGTGGATACCCAAGCAACCTTACGGAGTAGTCAACATTGAGTATCTAACCAAGTGAGTGAGAAATATTTCAAGAATCCTCCAGCCCCAGAAGTCTTGGCTTGACATTATTTTCCAGAGCTTGTTGACATTTCGACTACAACGCCATAACAAACCACAGGCTATTTCATTGAGCCACCTCACCTCCCAATGCTATGAGACTGCTGACACACAGTACTTGCTTATTCTCTTAAAGCGTGAGCTCTGGGGACAATCTATGTAGCTAACATATAAAGTGTGGCTAGTGGTGGTGACAGTGGGATTACCATGCTGGGTATTTGGATTTGATTAGTCATATTTTGGCACCTGTCATATCTCATCATTAGTCCATGTTCAGCCTTATTTATTCATTCATATAGTTAACTTGGAGGATTTTATATTATTTCAGGCCAGAGAGGAAGTCTGACCCCATGAAGTGGGAGTGTGAGCTGCCTGATATGGGTTTTGGGAACAAAACTCAGGTCTTGTGGAAGAAAATTGTAAGCAATGAGGGGTCAGTTCTCTAGTCACTCATATAGTAACAGACATGAGGAAAAGAGAAACAAGAGCGAGAGGCTTTGCAATACTGTTACCTAACCAGGCAATTAGGTTTACCTTATATTTTGTTTCTACCCAAGTGGAATGAAAGCCATCATGGCTTCCATTTCCATATTGCCTTTGTCCTCTTTTTCATAAAGTTTTGTCACCTGTATATAAACTTGTATGCTTACATGTATGTACTAAATAGTGATATTGTGTTCAGATGTGTAAACAGGTTGCTTATAATTCATAAAATATTATTATGGTAATGTATAGTATACTGACATTTAATGATCTAGATTTAAAATTATGTTAATGACTTATCTATATTTGTTACCTGTCAAAAATTTCCTTCATTTTTTAAATCTAATTTTGATATTTCCAGTGTGGTAAAATAAAAGAGAATAATAAAGTCCTTATATCACAGAATCATGTAGATGTGCAAAGGCAGAGAAAGTGTATTTAGAATAATTTGAATGAGATAACTCCCTCGGGAAATGAAAGAATACACAGAAAACTAATTCTGAAATTCAAATGTTTTGTTTCCTAGATATAACAGGTAGTCAGTAGCATATAATAAGACAGATAAATTGTCATTATAACAATTTTCTTGTACAACACACACATACATATAAGGTGAGTTCTCAGAAACTTGCTGAAATGAGTCTTACAAAGCACAGAATAAATGGAAGCACAGTACAAGCTGTCTGTATGCAAACAGCATGGTACTGTTGGGAAAACTTCACCTGAGTAACTGAGTATTAAATATCATCTGTTCTCTTTATGCGAAAGACAGAGTCTTGTAATGTAGCTCTGGATAGACTGGAACTTGCTATGTATATACACCAGGTTGGTCTTAAACTCAGAAATCAGCCTGTTTCTGCCTCTAGTATGCTGGGACTAAAAGTGTGTGACACCGCACCTTGAAAATCATATATATGTGTGTGTGTATCTGTGTGCATTATAAAGTTATTAACTGTTCTCATACACAATTGACAAAGAATTACCATATATGATTGCTTAATTTTTACTCCAAAAGTGTGATTGTATTCTAAAACCTAACTGGGAAGTTTAGTTAATGACATGGTCAAAGGTGGAGATTTCAACCTTACTTCACACCATTCTCTCAGTCACTCCAAGACCTTGTGTTTTGTTTTGATAGCACAACCTGGCCTCATTGCTAGTAAGAGAGAGAACACAGTTTCAGTCAGTTGTTTCCCAATATCTTTCTGGCTGCCATCAGTTTACAATGTATGGTATTGTTAAAGGTCAATTATTTAATTCTGCTGTGTTCCTGGGTGCTGCAAGAAGTCATCTGTAAACTAAACAGACTTCTAATCCATGTAGATTTTCATCATGGAAAAGCCAGATGAACTGAGGATTTATTTACCATTAGGCTTTAGTAGTCAACTGCTTTAGACACACTTTCCTCTGGTGTCATGGTGACAAGGACAGTTATGGAAAGGCTGTCTGTGGCCCTGGGATGGATGGGTCAGTTGGTGAAGTTAACACTACGGAAGCATGAGGAGCTGAGCTCAGTCCTCGGAACCCTTTAGAAAAAGGTGGAGGGGTGATGTACACCTGCAGTCCAGTGCTAGGAGACAGGATCAGAAAGGCATGTGGGGTTTGCTGGACAGACAGACAGACTGGTTTACCTGGTGAGAAACCCCATCTGCCACCTGAGGAATGACACCTGAGGTTGACTTCTGTCCTTCATATGTGCATATACCCACATACATGCAGCCCTCCACATGTACCTGTATACACGAACACACATACACACAAAAACTATAAAGTAAGTGTAATTTCATTTTTACTTCTTCACTGAAATATGATCATGGACTAGAGGAAGAAAAGAGACTGATGAGCATTGAAAATAGAGTGTAAGGCCCACAGCATAAGAGAAGTCTGAAGAGACTGGAAAGACTTAGTGGAACTGTTGAGAGGAACAAGACATTCTGAAGGAGGATTACCTTCTTAAAACACTAATGATCGGAGCATTAATAATTTGGAAATAATTTCCCTCTAATTTCTCAGTTTTATAAAACTCCCACACTGGAAAGACAAGCCGGAGGCCAGTGGATCGGAAGGAAGAGAGGGAGGAGTCCCTGCCAACCCTTCTCCCAGACCCTCCTCAAAGCAGGACCACAAGGGGGCAAGGAGTCAGGGAAAGGCTCCTGTAGTCTCATTTGCTGAGAATGAAAGGCATGTCCTCTCTCTCCCCTGGTCACAGAGTTTGCATTTGGTGACCAGACTATCTCTTCAGTGAAAACTCTACTTCCATTGGGAACATGTGAGGCCTAGGGCAACAGGCAAAGGCGACTGGGGCGCAGCCCAGGTTAAAGGTTTGTTTTGGAGAGTGCACTGACAGAATGTGGTGAAAGCAAAATGTATTGCAAAATAAGGAAAAAAAACATTTTTTCCCTCCAAACTATTGTCTAACAGAGTGAGTTGACGTTTTTACTGTAAATGTAAAGAAAACAAAAGTTTCATTCATCCCCCTGTAATGCTGCCAATCTAATTTGGTATTAAATTTCCATTCAAAAGGTCTATTTTGTTTAGTTACAAGGGATTTGATCCTCTTAAACTTTCCCAGGCAGTTTGATGGAAAGGCAGTTGCTAAGGGTATTCCTAAGGGAACTTGGAAAACATTGGGAGATAAATAAATTGAGCACCATATGCAGATTAGGTAGATGGGAAGGTTTATGAAATACTATCACAAAGCAGAGAAGAGATTCAGAATTCTGAGTGATGGTTGCTAGTGAATGGCTAGGGCTAGGGAGATGGACCAGTTAACACGATGCTCGCAGGACAAGCATGAGAACTTGAGTTCAGATCCCCAGCACTCATAGCTAAGTTAGTGGTGCAAGCTTGAAATCTCCGAACGATGATCCCTTGGGCTTGCCTACCAGCTTGCCTAGCAAAATTGGCGAATTCCAGGTTTAGTGATAGGCCCAATCTCAAAAAATAAAGTGGAGGGGTATTGAAGATGGTCATTGAGGTAGAATTGTGATCTCTGTGTGCACGCACACATGCATGTACATGGAGCCATACTTAAGCTTGTATAAACAGGATTATATACATATAATACACATTATACACACAACTATCTCACTTAAAGTTTATGTAATAAAGAAGTAAAACAACCAGAAGTTAGCTGATTATTGAGAACCGAGACAGGGTAGTTTTATGCTTTTCAAGAAGGGAAGACTCTGACATGAGTCCTTGTGAACACACACAGGGTCACCAGAACAGGGAGAAGGAGCGCTCACTGTTTCCATTCCCATTCTCCCCTTCCTGCCTCTCCCTACCTCTGGGGCTCATTCTCAAATATAAAACTATGCGATTTTCTGCTGAGCTCTCTGTTTGCTAACTGATGAATTCTGTTGAACATCTTTTCTACTTATACTTTGAAGTAGCAGTCTATCAGACAAGGAAACAAAGTTATACGTTAAGTAAATTTACATTAAATATATCTTGTGCTGTTTTGATTAAACTATCAAAATCTCAATTTGTTTTGACATTTCTTTCATTATTGTGTTATCATTGGCTGAAATTTTACTGAGAAATCTATTAGCAAATAAAAATTATTTATTACATGAATAAGAATATTTTTCAGTCTCTTACTATATTCCTCTAATATCATGGCACCTGAAACCAGCCTGTGTGTAGTATGAACCGCTTATTGAGCACTTGTTGTGTAGCACATTTGCTATGCTACATGCAATATTAATGTCACAGTTCACAAGCCAGAAATGCTGCCGTCCTAAGGACAGCATTGGAGCAGTTGAAATCTAGAATAACAGCTAATGAAGGATTTAAAATTGATGTACAATAATAGAGAGAATTTAGAGGAACGACTTCCATGAATCTGACTGGAGTTTGGACAAATGCACTTTAAAGTTCAAAATACAGTCAAGAAAGATCATGGCCATGGTCAAGAATGATGATTAGTAACGTAAAGCACATCAAGGGAAAGCTAGGGAGACAGAGTACGGCCTCCTGAAACACAAGTAAATGGTTAGTGACTTAGTCAAGCCCCCATCCCAGTGCACAGATTAGATGTGCAAAGACACCTGAAGATGCACAGCATCCTGTACTGCCCAGGTGACATGAAAACTTAGTAACTGAAAAGTGTCTTTGGAGGTCAGTAGAAAAAGACTACGTACCGACCTCCAGTATAATTTCCAATGCCATGTACTTTCATCTCCAACTCTATATAACTTAGACTAAGAAATACTATTGTCTGTGGAAAACCTTGACATTGGTTCCCATAAAAGGATATTGTCATGGAGACCAAAGCTGTTTGGGTACTGTCATCATCCCTAGTACATCCTCTTCCTGCACTACTACAGTCGTTACTGCTGTTATACTAGGATTAGCTCTACTGTGTACTTCCCTTTGGCTCTATAAGTAGGCCATGGGGTAGAAAAATCAGCTCCTTAGTTGGCATTTTCATGGTCCTTTTAATCAGAAACACTTAGTTCCCTGAATATTCTAAAGCTATCTATGCACAAATATATTTCTCACTGCTAACAATACTATGCATCTAGAATCAAGTTTCATTAAAATATGAAAGAAATAATATTATTAACATTAAAAGCTGAGTATACACCATGTAACAGGATGTAAGGTATAGTCAGGCCTTTGGAACTTCTGATGCATCACTGTAAAACATCCTTCATCCTTTTGATAAAGCTGAGGTCAAGTTTCTAAAAATGCAAGTTGTTAAAAGCAGGAATAAATGAATGAAGGATGAGTCAGCTCATTTGATAGAAGGGCTATAAAAAAATACTTGAAAAGCATACCACATGACTTGGTAAATATGCAGTGTATCAAAATGTAGTTGCCATCTGGCGTTGATAGACAGGGCTAAAATATGTGTTTTTAAAAAAAGGAAGAAAGGAAATAACTCAGCCAGGTTAATGTGCTTGTGTCTGCAATTCGTAATTCAGGTATTAAGTGCTTTAATAAATATTCACGATGAGGAAAAGAAAGACTCCTATTACAGTCAGATTTGGGTAATGTTAGTTGGGAGCTGAATATCAAGAAGTAAAATCAGGTAAGACCCAATCATACTGAATAAGCTAACACCGACTGTGTGTTTTAGGTAGAGGAGAATTCTCAGTTTTAGAAATCATGATCTAAGAATACCAGCTTCATAGTTAAGCACAGAGAAGAGGGAAGCTTACATTTGGAAAGAAACTGAATCTTGCTTGCTATCAGCTTTGAATATTCAATTATTCCCTTTTTGGCTCTGACTATTTAAAAATATAGAAAAAATAGAATAAATAAAAACATTATTTGGATAGTAGAAAGAAGGAAAAGTAATTCTTAAACTCTACACATTTTTCATGTTCTTAAACTATAGCTTGCTATTAACCTTGTAAATTGTATTCAAACAGAAGGTAAATTTGGATTAGCCCCCAGCCCAGTGACTAAAAAAGGAGGCAGAGTTAAAGGAGCAGCCTCACTGGAAGAAGGGATACCAAGCGGCTTCACAGAAAATGTGACTGGGTAGTAACACTGCCAAGTCTGCATTGATATTGTTCCTGCTCTTAACAACACTGGATTTCTGAATCCTGACAATTTATGTTCTAGTACATCTCTTGTACTCAGACTCATGGGCAGGAAAAGGTGTTTAACATAGATTTGGAGGTTAATTAACACAGTGTCTAGGGACTTGGCTTAGTTGAAGCACTATAGAGGAGAATTGATTACAGTTAAATCTGCATTTGTCAAAAAATAAGGTAAAAACTGTATGCAGTAGACTTGACATTTTATTGAAACATAAAAATTATCTATGTTTATGGAATGTTGTGTGATGTTTAGATATATGCCAATTCAGGATAAACATCATTTCTCAAAAGTTTATTAATTCCTCATGACAAAATATTCAACATTCTTTCTTCTAGTTTGAAATAAAGTTTGCAATGCTCATCTTTGCACTGTTTACCAGGACCACATAATGTATTCTAATTATAACAAGGAATACACCGAATAAACTCGTTCTGTCTCTTCCCATCCACCCTGTCTCTCAGGTATCCACTCTCAATGTCTAGAACAGCATCTTGAGATACCACATGAGTGACATCAATGAAGTCCTTGTTTTTCTCTGAACAGCTGATTTCATTTAGTGTATTTCTGTCTTCACATTCTTTCCATGCTGCCACAATTGACAGGACTCCATTCTTTTATAGCTGAATAATATTCCATTGTATAAATGTACTATGTTTTCTAGCCCAGTCATCAACTGCTTAACATTATGTTGTTTGCACTTCTTGGATATTGTCAAGCATGCTGAAATGAACACGGCAGTGCCCACGTCTGGTCAGCATGGCAGCTTTGCCTTCTTTGGCTATGTACCCAGTATGGATAACCAACTGGTGAGTAGAAGCTTCCACTCTGATATTATCTTGTTTTTTGCTTTTGTATTCTGAAACTAACAATTTAAAAACATATAACAAGAATTTTGATAAACAATTAGCGTATACCCATCATTCTAATAGAGAGATAATTTTTCACCATAGATTAAATTTGCCTTTATTGTGGTTTGAATAGCTTTGGCCCCCATAGACTCATGTGTTGAATGCTTGGCCCATAGAGAGTGGCACTATTAGGAAGTGTGGCCTAATTGGAGGAGCCCTGTCACTGTAGGGGTGGGCTTTGAGGTCTCTTAGGCTCAAGGTCCACCTAGTATGGGACACAGTTTTCTTCTGCTGCCTTCAGATCAAGATGTAGTACTCTTGGGTCCTACAGCATCATGTCTGCCTTGATGTCGCCATGTGTCCTACCATGATGGTAATGAACTGAACTTCTGAAACTTTAATCAAACCCAAAGAAAAGTTTTCCTTTAAGAGTTGCCTTGGTCATAGTTTTTCTTCACAGCACTGAAATCCAAACCAAGACACCTTTGTAAACATGCAAATGCTAGTTTTTCTCTTTATGTTCTTGTTTCTTTTGTATGCAATTCTTATGTCCATAAACAATGTTGTGTGTACGTTACTCTATTTGGGTTTATTTGTTTGTTGGTATCCTATTTTGTCTATCAATTTACCACATTTTCATCTTTCCAGTCGACTTATGTTTCTTTGATATAATAAGACAACATGGCCATAAGCAACTTGGGAGACTTCCACATAACAGTCCATTATGGAAAGAAGTCAGGACAGGAATATGGATGCAAGAACGGAAGCATAGACCATGAAGGGATGCTGCTTACTGGCTTGCTCCTCATGGCTTAAACAACAGCTTTGTTATAGCATCTAGGACCATCTGCCCAGGGATGGCACTGCCTCCAGAGAGCTGAACTGGGCTACATCAATCACTCGTTATCCCAGACTTGCCCACAGTTCAACCTTGAGAGTCCCTCTTCCCAAATGATTCTAGCTTGTGCCAAGTTGAAAACACACACACACACACACACACACACACACACACACACACACACACACACACACACACATACACACACTAAATGAACAAACAAAAAAACCCTAAAATTAGCCAGAACTCCACCTTTACAAAATTCTGAATAAACTCACTATATACACATTTCTGTCTAAGTCTCTTTGAGGATCTAATTTTCAGAAAATCTTGGTAAATCAGTAGGACTATGAAGTCCTGAGTCAGGAAAGTGTTTAACTCTGTCAGACACCAACTTAGTGTTTCAAAGTGGCTCTACCATTGTGCATTTCCTGCAGAAAATATGAGAGAGGCTTCTCATTCTCCGCCATCATAAAAAACAGACTTTTCTGTCATTTTCATTTGAGTATTCCTCGCAAGTTCTGGATACAAATCCTTTTCTGAATTTCCAGTCTTCTCTGTGCCCAACCATAGTCATAATGCCATCAACGTATAAAGAGGAAATTTTAAAAAAATTAAAAAATGAAGAGGAAATTGAAATTTGGATACAGTTTAATCATCAATTATCCTTTACATATGTAGGGCTTTCTGTTGCCTCCAAATATTTGTCATTTCAAGGTAAAAGATTTTTATTTTTCTACATGTTATTTTAGAAAAATATCACCTTTGTGAAGATATTTAATACATGCATATCAAATTAATTTTAGGGTATAACAAAATAGATGTCAATTTTTTTTTCTTCTTCACAGATATAGTTTTTTTTTTCCTCCTGGAGCTGAGAACCGAACCCAGGGCCTTGTGCTTGCTAGGCAAGCGCTCTACCACTGAGCTAAATCCCCAACCCACATATATAGTTTTAGTCTCTCTTTTCTCCCCCAGATCAGTTGACTATATATGCTTGAGGTTGGTATTGGGGTGTCCATACTCCTGTCAACCTATTTTGTCATGGAAGGGGGCATTATAGACATAATTTTATCCAGTTACTATATTTATCGATGATTTTATGGTGTGAGACTTTTCTGTTTGTTCTTTTCTTTGTTCTCTTTTACATATTGCTGGATATTATTTGATAATATGTAAAATTTATAATATTAGTTTACAATTTTTCTAAAATTAGAAATGTAAATCACTGTAAAAGTTTTATTTATTTTGTGTGTGTGTGTGTGTGTGTGTGTGTGTGTGTGTGTGTGTGTGTGTGTATTTGTGTGCAGGTACCCATGGAGTGCAGGAATGGGTGTGAAATGCCTCAGTGATGGAGTTACTGTCAATTGTGGGCTACAAACCAACACCGAGTCTTCCACAAGAACATGAAATGCTCTTAATTGCTGAGCCATATTTCCGGGCCCAAGTTTTAAGATTTTAATTGGAATTGTTTTGGACTTATAAAGTCATATGTGACTTTACCCAAAACCATAGATCTTCAGAATAAAGACTATTTCTTTAAGTTCTTTTAGTTTTGAATTTAGGGACAGCACAATCCTAGGCTGAAGGAAGACATTACTACTTTATAGTCATAAAATGTTGTAAAACATTTTACATTTTCATTTGTATAATCTGCTACTACTATATGAAAATAAAATGTTTGTACCCTGAGTCTATGATCTTTCTCAATGTATTAATTAGCACTAGTGATTATACAGTCACTAAGATTTGCTGAAGTACTCATAGTATATGTGAACAAAGATAGTTTTACATCTTTATTTTCTGTTTTTACAGCTTTAATTTTATTTTTCTTGCCTTACTGCTTTTGATAGTATCTTTAGATTCACGTTGAACAGAAGCAGAAACTCTGGGCATGTAGGCAGGGATGCAGGCAGCTTTTCATCTTTGCCTATCTTAATGCTAGGCTTTCACAGAAGCCTTCCATCAGGTAAGGAGGTTCCTGCCAACTCCTGTATATCACAGTTCTTATTACTAGCACTTACTAAGTTAAAAAAAGTCAGAAATGTTTGTCTTTAATTTTAAAGGTTTGGTGAATTTACATCGATTTATTTTCAAATTTTATATTTACTGGATTCTTGAGCTAACACACATTAGATTGCAGGGTATTACTTTTTTCACATTGCTGGATTTTAATTACTGTATATTAAATATATAATTTGATAATATGTACATTATATACATATAAAATATGTATATATATATAAAATTTTAAAGTCAGAGCTTCTCCATGTAGCCTTGGCTATCCTGGAATTTGCTTAGACCAGGCTAGCCTTGAACTTTAGAGATCCACCTGTCCTTGCCTCCCAAACGCTGTGATTAAGTGTCCAGCATTGATAATATTTTGTTTTTAATAATAATTATGACTAGAACCGTGAAGGAAACTAGACTATACTTTTCTATTTTTGTACTATCTCTCAAGTTTTGTTAAACAGATTGTCTATTCCATGAAACAATTAGAAGTGATTTTTTTTTTACCTCCTATATCTTCTAAATCTATTATACAGAATGAGTATTATTTCTTCCATGAATGGTTTTTGGAATTCTTTTGGGAAATCGTCTGGAACTCAGGTTTTCATTTCAGGAATGTTTTTGATAAAATACATTAATTTCTTCATTAAGTACAGAATAATTTAGATCTATATTTACAGTATTAACTTTAGTAACATGTTTTTCAATGAATTTGTTTTATTAAAGTTGAAATTACTGTCATGGTTTTTCACAACATTTTCTTATTTCTTTAAAATATATATAAATTGAATTTTAATAACATATTTCTTCATTAATGATGTTGGTAATTTATATATATTTCTAAAATGTATGTTAGAGATAAACAAATCCTTTCAATATTCCAATATTCCCATTTTGAGTTCATTTACATATTGCTTATATTTTTATCTGATGGATCCCTCTTTTTGTTACTTTAATTTAATTTCCTACTTTTTTTCCCCTCCATCTTTATTAACTTGGGTATTTCTTATTTAGATTTCAATTGTTATTCCCTTTCCCTGTTTCTGGGCCAACATCCCCCAACCCCGCCCCTCCCCTTCTATATGGGTGTTCCCCTCCCCATCCTTCCCCCATTACTGCCCTCCCCCCAACCATCACGTTCACTGGGGGTTCAATCTTGGCAGGACCAAGGGCTTCCCCTTCCACTGGTGTTCTTACTAGGCTATTCAGTGCTACCCATGAGGTTGGAGCCCAGGGTCAGTCCATGTATAGTCTTTGGGGAGTGGCTTAGTCCTGGAAGCTCTGGTTGGTTGGCATTGTTGTTCATATGGGGTCTCAAGCTCCTTCAAGCTATTTCAGTCCTTTCTTTGATTCCTTCAACGGGGGTCCTGTTCTCAGTTCAGTGGTTTAATGATGGTATTCGCCTCTGTATTTGCTGTATTCTGGGTGTGTCTCTCAGGAGAGATCTACATCCAGTTCCTGTCGGTCTGCACTTCTTTGCTTCATCCATCTTATCTAATTTGGTTGCTGTATATGTATGGGCCACATGTTAATTTCCTACTTCTTACCTAGTTGTGTAAAATAATACATTTCTCTTTTCTTAATGAGAGATCTTTTTGTTGTATAAACTCCTGTTATCTGTTTTTCTTTGTAAGAATTTTAAGCTGATATTTCATTTATGACCAGTAATCGGTTGGTATTTGATTGTTCCCCTAATTGACAATATTTCCCCTTTTGGATTCTTTTGTGGTTTTTCTCTATTTGATTTATAGAAATCGAACCCAATATCTATATATAATTTTTTCACATTTTTGACATTTCCAGCTCTGATTATTTCAATTATTGCTCATGCACCGTACTTTCCCCTGTTCCCTGTAATCTCCAACAAGTTATTTCTATTTTCTGTATTGTCCTTTAAATATCACTCAGCTTTTTTCTTTTCTTCTGCACAATATGTATTAGAGATTCTGATATTGTTTACTAGGTTACTTGACATATTTTTGCCCTTTTTCCTCTAGGCATATTTATTTGTTTGGTTCTCTGGTTCAAGCCTAAGGCCTATGTCTTTAAACTGTTTTTCCTTAGTCTGTTTCAAGTTTAGTCACATTTTATTTTGTCTTTAATTTCAACTTTAATAAAACAAATTCATTGAAAAATAAATCTCTACATACCTTTAAAGATTTAAAGAAATACAGACATTATGCTTTTTTAATTTTTTCTATTTCTCCATCTATTTTCTATTTTTCCTTCATAAATTCTTTTAAGACTCGAAGATATCTTTAATTTTTGCTTTAGATACTTATTTACTAATTACAACTTCTGGACCATCTGCATGTATCTTCTACTGGCTTCTTTAAGGAACACTGGGCATGTCATGTCATGTCATCCTGTGCAGTGACAGTGAGCTGCACTTAGACATTATGTCCTATTATGTTATCAGATTCTGGGTTCTATCACTCTCTGCTAGAACAGACTTCTCTCGCAGCAAATACCAATGATGTTTCTGGTTGATGACCTCGGTGTTGTGGTAGCTTGACATTATGTTTTCTGAACCCTGCATTATAGCCCTGCCAAGTGAAACACTTCTAAGACTCAATCTCGTGTGTGTGTGTGTGTGTGTGTGTGTGTGTGTGTGTGTGTGTGTATGTGTGTGTGTGCGCGTGCGTGAGAGAGAGAGAGAGAGAGAGAGAGAGAGAGAGCAAGCAAGCTATATCCTCCCTCCCTCTATTCTTCCAAGTCCTGCTCCCTCCACTCCTCTGTTTCTCTTCAGAAATTCAGTTCTCCCACAGATATCAACCAGTTTGGTCTATCAGACCTAGGATTGAAAATGATTTCTAATGAGATTTTGCTATATTCATAGATTGGTACTTCGCCCAATTATTTTCGGAGAGGCTTTACCATGCAGTTGGTGAAAACAGATGCAGAGACCCACAGCCAAACATTAGGTGGAGCTCGGGGAATCCTGGGGAAGAAGGGGAGGAAGGATTTTAGGAGCCAGAGGGCATCAAGGACAGTACAAGAAAACCCATAGAACCAACTAACCTGGGCTCAGAGAGGGTCACAGAGACTGACTGGCCAACCAAGAAGCCTACATGGGACTGACCTAGGCCCATGTTACAGTTGTGCACCTTCATGTGGACTCTGAACAGTGGGAGGAGGAGCGGTCTCTGAAGATGCTGCCTGCCTTTGGGACCCTTTCCGCCTACTGAGTTGCCTAGTTTAGCCTTAATCGGAGAGGAGGTGGCTAGTCTCACTGCAACTTAAAACTCAATCTCTTAACCTGGTCTCCAGTAAGATTCTTGTCACCACTTTTCTCTAGCACTTTATAGACCTTAAATATTGGTTTGGAAAACAGACTAGAATTGGAGTGTCTGCAGATGCTTCTCTCCTAACAGAATGCTACTTCCTTATGAGAAAAGAGTGTTATCACATTAGAAAACGAGTTACAGTGGTTACGAACATGTTATGTGTCCTACTTTCTAAATATAGCCAATAACTATGCACAAATGAAATTATACAGGCTTACAGGTAAAGAAAACTACCTTAGGGCTGGAGAGATGGCTCAGCAGAGATGGCTCAGCAGTTAAGAGCACTGACTGCTCTTCCAGAGGTTCTGAGTTCAATTCCCAGCAACAACATGGTGGCTCACAACCATCTGTAATGAGATCTGATTGCCCTCTTCTGGTGTGTCTGAAGATAACTACAGTATACTCAGATAAATAAAAAATAAATCTTAAAAAAAAAATAAAAAAAAAACTACCTTAACTAACTTATTTGCTTGGGAGATTGGTGGCTTGTGACACAAGTTGGTCACACAGTACAAAAATGAGTATCTCCATCCTCGATCTTTCAGCCTTATTCTAAGCAAGTATTTGTTAATAAACAATTAAGTAATTTTAATCATAATCCCATTTTACAGTGACCAAAAATACAAGGTATGAGGGAAAATTTCCAGGCTCCAGAGTCAACTTCCAAGCACTTGCTGTAACTACCTATTCTGAGATGAAAGACATTTAAGGCATTCACCGCCATTTTTACTGGGATACATCTCCAGTTAATATCCTTTCCCTGGTCTCATGTTAGAACTTGCTGTTGATTCTTTTCATATTCTTGGCCATTTTATTAAGAGGCAGCAAAAGGGAGATCAAAGACTGAAGGAATGAATGGCCAAAAATATTTCTCGAATCAGTGAACCTGAAACACCCTGTCCAATTCTGGCCATCTCTCTTGCCCTTTAGAACTCTGTTTCAAATTAATCTCTTCCAGTTTGGTCCTGTAAACCACCTACTATACCAGGCCAATCACCCAGCAAATCACCGTAACAGACCGATTGTTAATTATTTGCTTTTATTTCTCAACGATATTGCAGGTGATGGATGGTGACCAAATGACAATGAGATGAGATCTTGACATACTTCATGTTTCAGTTAGGTGGAATTTCCCCACTCACAGCTAACAATCGTCCACTCATCATAGATGTAGGTACGTGTTCTATGTAGAAGGTTCTTTCTTTGTTATGATTTTACAAAGGCTAGTCATTTTAACAAACGGACTTCTTCCTATTGGTATTTAAGCCGATAACTGTGAGAAGTCCTGAGAGTGCACTGCATCCTGTGGCACTGGCAGTGATCTTTACTCTCTGACCCTTCTGGTGGACCTTAGTTCTTACTGCTCTATCCAATCTTAAGCCAGCTTGTAATCAACTTAATTTTTAAAGTCTTTGTACACATTAGGTAATATTTGTCCTCTGAACCCCCAGGGGACTGTGGTAACTGCCCAACGAGGAAGCCCTACCCTTCATTATTCAGCAACAGCTTGAAGAGTACTCTAATTCCAACCTTCCGCCCTCTGACAGCCCAGCTGCATCAAAGGCTGTGCTCCCTGTTTGTTTGTTTTTTTCCTGAAACAGAATCGCCATTTCAAACTGAATCATCCATTACTGAAGGATGGACTCTCGGTCCAAAACTTAAAACATGTGAGCCGCAGCAACTCTGAACTGGATTATGACTTATGTCAGAGTCTGGACATCTGCGGTCCCCTCTCCTCCAGCCTCTGGATCCCTGCATGCTGTTCAGGGGACGTTGCTGGCTTCTGAACTGAAGGTTTGAAAATGAAGGCATTCTCTTTTATGGAGAACAGTCCTTCAGCGATTTAAACAAGCAGCTTTGTGATCAAAATAATTCATAAAGGAAAAGATTTATGAAGAGACTTCACGAGCACACAATGCATTTTTTAAACTTTGTTTTTTAAATAAATCTGTCAGTACACAAGCCAAGGCAACACATCTGAATGCAATATCAGTGGACACACCCTGAACTCCTCTTCTGTGCTTGCCTAAGACTGGCGGAAAAGGGAAATACTTCTCTTTGTCTTCTTGTTAAATGCTAGTTTAAAACAAAATTTAAATACTAGTTCCACTCAAAAGCTTTAAGATTTGTACACATTACTACCTTCTCATATAGAAAACGTGTCTTTAATAAACATGTTTTCCATCTACTGCCTGTTCTTACTAAAGAGAGAGAGAGAGAGAGAGAGAGAGAGAGAGAGAGAGAGAGAGAGAACCCCACTTGTATGTATCCCTCTGGCATAGGAGCCTGTTCTAATCTCCGTTATCAGGTTTGAATGATAGCTCTGCTCCACGAGTACTGACAGAGCCGTCCTGGTTCTCAGGCTTTCGTTTCTCTCAGTTGGAGAAGGATACAGTGCATTTTCACATTCTCAAAGTCTGCAGTTGTTTTTATATAAGAAGCAATTTGCTTGGGTCAAGTCAGGTCGAATGGGATGCCTGCCCAGCTCTTGGTTTTAAAGGAAAAACATACAGAAAGACACAAAAACACAGCAGTTTCCTTCATTAAATTCCACTCTACCTGCCATGGGCTCCTAGCCACAATGGAATTTCCCACCCTGGCCTAGCCTAGCCTAACTTTTATTTTTAGGGATTTTTTTTTTTCCCCTTTAAATCTTATGAGCTTTCTTTCAAGTGAACTCTGAGGCAAGGTTTATTAAATGATAGAGTAATTGCCTGGCTTTAGAAAAGCAGACTCAAGAAAAAAATGCCAAGTGACCTTCCATAATATTGCTGTATCACCACCCTTTGGATAATAGCCTTTTCAAAAGAAAAAAAAAAAGGTTTAAATGAGCACAACAACACAGCTCTACAATTTAAAATCAAACCTGAATAGGAAAAGAGTGAGTGACTCCAGTGCTATCCTCTACCTAATTGCATTAGATGGTGACAATTTTAGAGAAAACAAGGACTATATCATATATAGGATGAGAGGTGGGAGAAATGAGGAGAGGGAGGGTGGGATCTTTTTAACTTAACTGCAAGAGAATCTTAGAGGAAAAACATGAGAATACATAATATATAGGAGGAGAGGTGGGGGAAAAGGAGAGAAAGAGGGAGGGGGAGAGAGAGGAGCACGCGCGCGCGCGCGCACACACACACACACACACACACACACACACACACAGAGAGAGAGAGAGAGAGAGAGAGAGAGAGAGAGAGAGAGAGAGAGAGAGAGAGAGCGCACAAACACAAGGTTTTAGGTCTCTCTTTCCTGAAAGCCATTTATGCTTTTGCCATTGCCCACGGGCAACTGATTTAATCAGTATTGTTCATGTGGATTATCTAAACTATGAAAAGCAACAGGGAGAACTTCCCAAGAAACCCAGCCTGGGTCTGTGTGAAATGCTTGCTTGGTTTGTGGCCTAGAGCTAAGGAGAATGATCACATTGTACACTGTATGAAGGGCGCTAGAAAAGAGCTCAGTGCCCCTGCTATGCTTTGTCTCCAATTTACTTGAACACGCTATGTCTCCAGCATTAGGAAAGCTAGTGAAAATGCTTGCCTAGAAACTCATTTCTAGATTGGAGTGTGGGGAGGGAGCAAACAAGGTAAGGAGGAAGGAGAAGGCAAGAAGGAAGGACTAGCAGTAAGGGAGGAAAAGGGTCCTTCCTGTGATCTCTGCTCAGTTTACATATAAACACGAAAACATGCGATTTGGCAGATTCGAACCCCATCACCCACACATTTAGCAAAAGTTTGTCAAAACTAAACCAGATGCCATGTCAATACACTTTAGCTCACAAGTTTGCTCCTTTGCTCCTGGCTGGCTTTTGCCTAATCTCCTCCAAAGGAAGCTTACTTTTCAGGTCTGTCATTTGGGGCAGGTATTCTTATCTACCTGAGGTTTCGGCCTTTTATCTCTAAGCACCTGACTGCTTGTTAAGATGCCGGGTAATACAGCCACTCCTTCAGCGTCCCAGCACTTACATAAACCAAACATTAATCCATCCACAATCCATCCTGCCTGACTTCTACAACCATGTGCAGCAGCTTGGGGCCATCACTTGTGAGGAAACTGAACCTGCTTAGAATGTAAATCTGGAACAGGAAGGGCAGCAATGTATCAGGTTCTGCAGAGGCCAATGCTGCTGTCATACTATGGACAAGTTTTGTTCATGGATGCTGCCTAAATTGTACTCTACTACCACAGGCCTCTGCCCAGTCACAACAAACTCCGTGGGTACTGCGTGGCTTTGAGCTGCTTCTCCATCTTAAGTATCAGGTAGTTACTTAAAAAGAAAACGCCATTTTTCTCTGAGAAAATAAAGTGGCTCATCCTGACACTTAACAGCAATTTAGTGATTTTAGAGTCCCTTCTAACTTTACAGTGACTGTTCGTGGGACTTGTGAACTTGATTTAGACAACCTGAGCATCGCAGCAGTTCCCTGAGGCTACATACTCTGTTCACGAGGCCTGAACAATCTGAGACTTTGAGCTACTATTTAGTTTGTAGATGTGCTGGTAAAGTGACCCTCCTGAAAACGATAATTAAAGGGAAAATGAGAAAACTCTCCCTATGATTTAGATAGAACATAGGATTAATGTTGGTAATGAAGGATCTAAGAATCCATGAATACATTAACCCTAAGAAGGAAATGAGTAACCGTCTAAGTCAGTCAGGACTCTGTACCATCAGTATAACAAATAGCCTATGGAAAGCCTTAGCACAGACAGAAATATGTTTGTATACAATTCTTAAAAACAGTGCTGGAAGTAGATCATTAAAGGAGACATCTTACAGACCTTATACACATATGTATACCCACATATACACACACAGTACTGGCCTAAGTCCAGATTTACTCTTAAGTCAAATTAAATTATCATCTTCCAGTCATTTTATAGTTGCTTCAAATATATGATGGAGAAGAATAAAAACAAGAAAACTTGGGTGGCCATAGTATTTTTTTTTGTAATATCTTATTTTAAAAAGGCTCAGAGCAAGGGAAGGGTGGACAGTAGAGAGTAAAGAGACAGACCAATATCCTCTGCAGTGAGCAATGGGACAAGTGTTTTCCAACCCCCCCGGACAAACGACTGGTCGGTCCAGTGAGGCTCACACAGCATGCTTCGCATGGGAGCAGCCCAACAAATTTTGCTGAATAAATGGAAGAATCATGTAGTGCAAGGAATTACGAACAGGTGTGGGCTGAATCAAACTTTTCTAGCCACGAAAAAGCTAAACTGGTATGGACACAGTTTTCATGTTCCCTGAAAAAAAAAATGAGGTTTAAGTGCAAAAGATCAAGATATTAAGAGTCATGATAGTTACACTTGGAGTCTTAACTAGGACAGGGGCTTGAAGGCCACCAAAGTTTGTATGCAAAAAGGCATTTAAAATTTTGGTCTTCCTTAGAGAAAATAACATAAACAAAAGTTACAGTTTTATATATATACATCTAAAGCCCTGTGTACTTATGCTAAAAACAACAACAGGAAACGTAAGAGTACCATGTTCCTGAAACATTAGCAGCCCAGGGTCTCTTACATAGAACAATCACCAGAGAGTTCAAGCTAAATCTAAGAGGTTAGTAGAGAACAGGCTATTCTGCACTATCTCTTATAATTTAGTATAAGTCAGATTGTAGGCATGACTGTTAATGTTACTTAGCTGATGCTATGTTGACATTACTTGGTAATATCCTGTCCTGAGACTTTCAAAACAAGCATAATTTCTCTCAGGCGCTGAGCAAACCTGTGACTTTGGGTCTTCACATTCTGAGCCTAAGGACCAATCTGTGACTTAGGGTCTTTATATTCATTTATCCACCTGACCCAGTTTAGTCATTGCCTCCTCCAGCTCTATGAGTTTGGTAAGCTTGGTCTGAATCCTGGAGGCACTGTTATGTTCCTCTTGCTTCTCATATTCTCTGCTTTTCATTGGAGGTCCTTTCCTACGACCACACACTACATCTTAAGCCTATCACCTTCCCTATCCATTTGTCTTGATTCTCTTTTCCTACCTGTATATTTTCAGTGAGGGACCTATTGCCTATAAAAGCTTTAATCATGGGAGAAGGACCATTGAAACTGGCAAGTCTGCCATGCCAAATACTTTGCCTTGAAAAAGTGCAATGTGCTTTACACAATTAAGAAATGCTTTGATTTCTCCGTGTCCATAGAAATATTATAAACCACATTATTTCAATGGCAGTACAACAGACTTATAAAATATCCATTAAACCTTCTGCCTATAAGTTGTTTCTAAATATGGCATTTCACCAGGATACAGTGAATATTAGCAACTTCTTTTTGTATGTAGACAGCAAGAAACAAAACCTTTCTTTGCTTATGAATACTTGGTTAAATGATGAAAGGCTTTACAACCTCTTTCTTACTTGGCAACTGGTTTAGTTTTGAAGAACTCAGTTCAGAATCTGGGCACAGAGCATCTGCAATTCTGTGATTTCATAATGTGAGGGATTAGTAAGTTGCTGGAAATGTCTTAAATGACAGGACTATTTCTTTACTTCAAGGAAAGAGTAGGCATTGAAGGGGGTGCTGAGCTCTGTATACACGGTAAACTGCTGTCCTTTATCTGAGAAGTTACACTGGCTTCCTAGAAATAGACAGGTGGGAAAGTTTTTCTTCCCCTTGATCCATTTTATGAGTGGAAATCCCTTAGAAAGAGGCTCTGCTGAGAAAGATACCTCTAAACCATTTCCTGTGAAAATTAAAATGAAGTATCTTCTGGACAGACTGTTCAAAAAAATTACAGAAAAATGACTGCTCCTTTGACATTTTAGTTTACATATGAACTTTATAAAAGTAAAATAAAGTTATTTAGTCCTTTATAGGTGCACTAGAATTTCCATCTATGCTACAATCATGCCTCTTGAAATGTGTACAAAATGTAAAATTTCTAGGTTCCTGTTACATATAACACACTGTGAATGAAACTTTTATAAGAATGGGTTATTATTATACATAACTTTATTATTTTATTAGTTGAATATAACCAGTAGATTGAAACAAAATACTGATGTGAACCAAAATTGCAGGTTATACAAATAAAACACAGTTGGGGAAAAATGGATTTTATTAGACTATACTTACCAACCTGTCTATTCCGTTCCATTTCAATTCTGCTATAGATAACTTTAACTTTCACCCAAGAAATTAAAGAACTGAATGGAACACTATTTTATTAATGCTAAAAATTATAAATAATCAAGAAGTGATACTAATATTATAATGGATATTACTTGGAAACAAAATGCTTGTTAACACTTATGCTTACAAGATAGTATTCAAATGGTATTTTAACCACATTACAGATCCAGAAAAATTTTTTTGTGGTTAAGAGTTTTAAAATGTTACATGCCCATTTATGAAAAAAATAATGAATTTTAGTTTCTTTATTATTGAAACCTGGTCCAAGCATGAAGAATTCTGAGGGCTTGTGAGAAAGCTCCAAGAAAACTAGTGAAGAGTCTTGTGATTTCAGGTTCTTCAAGAACATGGAATTGTTCTTGGAAGGGGCTTTCATGTCCCTCCCAGGGGTAGTTAGGAGTGAGTTTGCCTCAGATTATTCACTATAACTGGCTATTGTTACTGTTTATGCCCTATGTAAAACAAGCAAACAAACAAACATGTTTTTGCCATGTGCATCTTGTCTTTGTGATTATGTACAATTTGAACTCATGAGAAACTTACACCAGTGGCTTCCTGACGCTCAGGCTCACATTGATGCTCTGAGGAGAACGGGCTGTTGCGTGAGACGTTAGTCTGCCTCAGTCTTAGGCTCCATCTGGTCAGGTCCCATGGCCAGTTAGAGTGGTAAACCAAGTATTAGCTATTTTTTTCTTGAAAAATTATTAATGAATGACAGTATTATCTGACAGTTATAAAGAGTTGAAATTTATTCATTATGGTTCAATGATGTTTGTTAAAAAACAAACAAACCAAAACCCAACCAAACAAAAAAACTTAGAATCTTTAAACAGACCTGGGATATTACATGAATCAATTTAAGGGCAAGCCACACCTTTGAAGTTTATGCAGTAGTTCCAAGACTACGAGGGCGCCTTTCTCTGAGAGCATGCTCCTCCCTTCAATCTAAGCAGTTGGTTATTTTGCTCATGTAGTCTTTCGATAAGTACCTGATTCATAGTGCTTGAAAGTTCCCTTCAAGTTCCACTCTTAAAGGACTTAGGAGATCAAGGGTTGGAGAGAGATGGCTGGTTAAGAAGCCCCCGCCACTCCTTACAGGTTGAGTGATTTTGAGCAAGCTACTGAGTCGACAAGTACTGCCTGGTTTCCTGCTGCAGGAATAGACAGCATCTGACTCCTGTGAGCGTGACCAATGTTAAGTTCTGGAGTCTAAGTATCTTAATGCAAACGTTAAGCAGGCTTCGTTTTCTTTGCTTGGCAAGTAATCTCCAGTTTTCCCTTGTAGACACAAACCCCGAAATCAGTGCAGTGAAGCTCCATTTGCCTAATTGCCACCTTCCTGCCTCAAAGCCAAGATGGATTTACCTGTTGTTTCACTATTTCCTAGATCTCTCTTTAGGGAGGTGCTACTTTATTTGAGACAGGGAAGTGCTGAGCGGGAATTTAGTTGCTAAGTCAATAGCATTATGCCAGCTTGGTCTGCTTTTCAGAAAGATCATTATTGTAAGAAGGCCGATAAATAAATAAAAAGTATAAAATATACATCTGTGACGAATTCTAGACTCATTTCTCTAGTGAAAGTCATTAAATGAGTCTGGGAAGCACACCTATGAAATTGACACTTAAAAATATAAGTTATCACAGTTATACAGAAGGACTCCTCTTTGTCTCAGTGGAGGAGTACTGACTTTCATCAGTTCCTATAAAATTTTACCTCTACTCAATTATAAATGAACAAATAAAAAAATGTGAGTTCCTACAACAAATAGTCCGCTCATCTCAGTAGCACATGCTAACACTCAGGAGCTCTCAGCTCAGAAATTATTTTGCTATTTCCCTTTCCTACAGATGACAACCGGCAACGTCTGGAGATAATTTTGATGACTGTCACTGACAGTGTTACTGGAATCTGGTGAGCAGAGGTCAGAACTTGCTCAATGTCTTAGGATGTGTACAATTCCTATGTACTTCATCCAAAATCTCAGCTGTAGTGCTATGGAGAAATGTTGCATGAACCCAATCTCCCCCAGTCACTGGCCTTAAACTGTAAACCACACGAACATTTAAATGCCACCGTCACTGGGACCAGCTGACATGAAAGCCGTGTAATGGGCATCATGTCTTCACATGTACATGTGGACAAATACAGAACACAGTGCTAAGGAAACTTGGTCAAAATTCTTTTTCACATAGCTTTTGGTAACTATTTGTGCCAAATGACACAAACAAACAGTTTTATAGTACTGAGCCGCCCATGCTAATATCCTCTTTTGAATTCTTCAAGGGAGAATGTAAAATCTGAACTCATAGACTATGCAACATTATCTGTCATGGAGATATTTTAGAGTACTTTATAAAAAGCAATGAGTGCATTTCTAAAATGTTAGCCCATGTGAATTATGGAAAGTTACAATTCTGTTTTTTAGGACAGTTTTTTTTTCTCCTATGCACAGCATTTTCTCCATGCATCACAAACACTTGCTCAAATTCCACTACTCTGAGGATGAAGGAAACTTCTGAAGCTACAAGTCTCTGGCCACTTTTTACAATAGTCATCTTCAGCCAAGACAGCAAACATGAGATCTATCAGGTGTCAAAATTTCTTAAGTAAGCAATGTCTACCCTGGAAACATAAAACCCAACACTATTCTCCTACTGAAGAATGCTGATAACTTATGTGAGGAAGAGCAGATACAAAGAAAACTTGAAATACCACTTATTACAATTATTATGCTAAAATAAAAGTACGACATTTTCATTTTTTTCAGAGTTTTCTTGTTAAAGGAGCACCTGTTTTCTGATAAAAAAGGCTGCCTGAAATCAATGTTCAGAGAGGATTTGCTCATGGCTACAGTGTGATTGTTTGCTCATGGCTACAGTGCTGGCTGTCTTACAGATTTTCTCTTTTCTGCTTTTGGATTTCATGTTGGTTAGTTGTATCAAGCAATAAACTGTATTGATGACCTGAAGATTGACTATTTCTTTTTACTCAGAACTGTGAGACATTACTTCCTAGGTGGGCACTACAGAGACCAATAAATGAGAAAACAGAAACGAAACAACTGGCTTAGCCTATAAAAATGATGAAAATGCAGTGATTTTGAGAAGCCAATATTATTTACATTTTGATTTCCATTTAAACTTCTTATATGGTGCTCCAATACACACTCTCCAGATCTTTTAACGGAATGTTCTAACATCAGAGGATTGGGTAAGGGAACATGCACATGCAATTTAGAATCACTTGGGAAGAGTGGCAGGATAGACTGTCCTCATTTGGCTTTTGGGCTGTCTGCAGGAATTACCTGGATTAGTTTGAGTTTAATTTGGAGGGAAGACCTGCTAACTGTGGGTGGCACCATTCCTTAGGTAGGGGATCCTGAGCTGTATGAAAGTGAAAAGAACCAGCACAGCAGGAACTTGAATACATCCATCTTCTTTTTGCTTTTAACTCTGTATGTGTGTAGCTGCTTTAGGTTCAGAATGCCTTTATTTCCCCACAGTGATGAACTACAGCCTAAAGCTCTGGTCTCTCTCTCTCTCTCTTTTTTTTCTGGAGCTGGGGACCGAACCTAGGGCCTTGTGCTCACTAGGCAAGCACTCTACCGCTGAGCTAAATCCCCAACCCCTCTGGTCTCTCTCTTAAGGTGGGCTGACACATTTTTTTTTAAATCACAGCAACAGGAAATCGTTTTAGATCTCTTGACAGTTCAATTGTAAATGTTAAGTGTCTTCTTCTACCAGGAGACCGCCACCAACTATTATCTTTGGAGTAAGTCAGAGGGAGAGGGTTAAGGGGAAAAACAATTAAAAAGAAGGAGCAATACCATGGCACTTTGAAAGATAAATACTTACAACTTGTTCTAGAGTAGGAGAGGTGAAATAATTGAGTACAGAAATGGGTGGTGGAGGCAAAGACTGGGAAACAGCTGTGTCTCTCGCGTCCTCCACAGCTCTGAGAAAGGCAATGCTCCAACAGCAAGCATCCACGCTAGTCTCCTTATTAGCTCTCCGATACAGTTGTAATCCCATTACCAAGGACTTAAAGGAACTGGTGACATTTCTTGCTGACCTGTATTTTATTGTCTCAAGTACTGCTGGAAATACCAGGCTCCATAAAGAGAGGTCTGCTCTGATGGTCTTTACTGACCATTATTATGTTGGAGTTAGCCTGAACAAACAAAGATGAATACCACATGGAATCAGCTAAATTGTTGGTAAGTAGGTTCACATTATTTTTACAATGTTTTGTTTAGCCTAAAGACTATACACATAAAGTAGGACATTATCCTTAACTAATCTTGTTATTATATGAAACAGTAATATTTACTAAGAGTACCTTTGTAAAGCCCAAAATGAGGATATTCAGAGGTAGATTGACTGTGAATTTAAGGGATTAAACTCCAGGGCCCTTAACTTGCCTGGCTTATTCCAAAGCTCTGTGCTTAATTTTGTAATCAGAATTTTTATGCTGTTTTCTTAAAGCGGTAGTCTATATACTTACAGAGAAATCTTGATCCACCCTGGACAATAAAATGATACTAAAGAGAGCAAGCCTGAAAAGCCAAGGAACACACTGCACTGTCCTAGGGAGCATGCTGTTTACCGTCTCTAAATACATTCTCAGTTGGTACTGTCACCCACTTCTGCCAATAAGGAAATGCTACTTTGCTGTACTGCCTGGGTTATTAAAGTCTAAATAAAAGTCGTTCTTGCAGTGACTGAGGATGACCACGGTACTTCTAAAGTAGACAATGAGAAGGGTTCTAGGAATATATTATCACAGGTAAACTACTACACAGTGCAAGCATGAGAACTTAAGTTCATATCTCAAGCATTTTAAATAAATGATTTAAAAATGAACAAACAAAAAACTGGGCCTATAACCCTAGGCTATAGGAGGTGCTAGGGAGGTGGGGGCAGGAGCGCCTCGGAAGCTGACCAGCCAACCTTAGCTCAATCTGTAAGCTCCCCACTCTGTAAGAGACCTGCCTCAGGACATAAGTAAGGGAGTATGCAATTGAGTGTGACACTAGATAGGGACGTCTGTTCTCCATATGCGTTATTCACACTGGCACACCGGTGTACACAACATGAACACATCTGTATACATGAGCAAAGATGGGAATCCTAAATGCAGAAACCAACTTCCAGGAATGGATGGCAGGTTAGTGAGACTAAAAAACAATTCACTAGGACAGCAATAATTATTATCCGTAGCTAAGTGATACATGCTTTTGAGAAAAAAGAAAACAAATTCTATCAATCCGATTGACTTTAGTACTCAATGCAAAGTTAGGCAAGTTTATACAGACCATGGGAATCCTAGCAGCAACTCCAAACTCTCGGTGTTTCTGGTTTCTCAAAACCGTAACTAAATTCCACAAGCACCTCTAAACTCCACTATGGAAAGCACATACTTCTGAAACTTTGGATCCACTATGTCTGTGTGTACTTCTTACAATTTCTTGCTCCAGTTTTTGAAGGAAAAAATAATAAAAAAGAAATTGCCCTAATGGAACACTAAAAGAGCTGAATTCGTTATATCCCCCCACACCCCCAGTAAGACTGCCTACCAAACAAGTAAAGCCTATCCCATCTCATTAACAAGAGTTTTATTAAAATTTCCTCCTGGTTGACACCTATTAAGCAGAAGACATACTTCCTGGACAGGGTAGATGATTCAACATTGGGTGACTTAGGTCCTTACTGGGTTCTAGTCATCAGTTGGAGACAGCTCTGGAACAAGGAAGCGCAATGGCAAAGCGCAGGGCAGCTCTGAGGGCAGGTGATGGTGCTCCAGCCTAGGCATCCAATGAATTCGAGGTTGGCCAGAAGCCAGCCTATGCCAGTCCATACCCTGTAACTCCTCGTATGCTATTTTCTCCTTTATTATTTTGTTTCGTCTTATGTTATTGTGGTCCTGGGACTTGATCCTAGGACCATAGGCATTGCTGGACAGGAGCTATGCTTTGCATGCCCAGCTCTCTTCATTCCTTTACCTTTAAGACCTGTTCCATTTGTTTTCTAACCTACCCTTTCCTGGAAGTGCTAAAAGTACAGATTGGCAATTTGCCAAGTGGACATCTAGTCTTGGCTCTGACAAATATTGTGACATGTTACGTACTTGAGCCATCACTTTCTGATATATACATTAGGTAGTAACATTTCTTCCTGAGTCACTACGCGCTTCTCTAATTACCACTGGCCTCAAATTGACCGTTCTTGGATCTTTCTGGGGCAATTAACTGAGGATGTCCGTGATTGAGAAAGTCTCAGGATCTCATTTTAAATGCTCTCTTAATGTGGTTTGCATACAATCAAATGCTTTAAGATCACATCCTAGCTTGTCCTTTGAAGAATTAAATGAAACTACCCAGGTGGGCAACCCTTATCTTATATGTTTGGTTGCTCCCAATAGTTTATTCTCTAGAAAGCTCAGAATGCCAAGGTCAGGACATAGGACTGTTTTCCCAAAGATCTCCCTTTTAGCCTTTCCCTGCAATGCCATGGGCATTCTATTTTAGTTTTATAAAGGAGGGGCAGGGTCACTGGGGACTGGGGTAGAGCTGTGACACAAGGGGACTTTTGTAGAATTTCATTAATGTGAGTGTACCTACTCCACAGGATAAGGATTAATTTCTATTTGGTAATTTACTGTGTGTAAAATGCCTTGAAACCCTTGGAGAAAAGTGCTATATAAATGTAAAATAATAATTATAATAATAATAACTTCGACTATTTAACTGATCAGTGAATTAGCCAGAAGATTTAGTCTGCCAAGGGACAGGGCTGAACCTTTTATAAGCAGAAACACTGTACATCATCATATCTCATAACTGCTATCACAAAAAGGGGAAACAAAGGGTGAAAATTAAGATAAATCCACAGTCTCAACTGATTTAAATGACAGAGGATCACTAGTAATGTTTCATGAAAAGCAGGAAATGCAAAAATGACAGCTGCATTGTAATTCTAACTCAGCGCAAGTCCTGGGGTTTTATATACTCAGTTCTTTATTTGTATGGAAAATATCTCATCAGTACAACGTCTCAAATTTAGCATTATTAAAATGCTTAACTATGCTTTAGCTTCGGTTAGAATATGTTCTTAATTTATTCCTATTGCGGGTAATACTTTTTCTATGTGAAGAATACTGATAAGGTTTTATGAAGTTCCAGGTAATATTTGAACCAGGAGTTTGCAGCAAACTTGACTCTCCACGTATATACCCTACGACATCTATTAGAGAATAAGCCACGTCCCCTCATTGAAATTTAAGAAAGTTCAACGTCCAGGAGATACCTTTGTTCTCAAAAAATATTTGGTGTGGAAGCTCCTGGGAACGTCACTGTGCGCAGCCCTGACCCTACCTGCTTCCTGTTTATCAGTTTCATGGAGATTTTCCTACCACAGCCTGCAGGCCTGAGACACAAGTTTTCTATATTAAACATGAGTCTAGTATTGAGGTATTGAAAGGAAAAGACTATACAAGCCTCTGTAGGAACACTTGGGAATGCCCGAGAACCAAGGCTTAGCTGCTTTGATCATTTGGTCAGGTGTCTTTCAGAGAACCCTAATGATTAGGCTGAAAGCGTTTTGTTTTGTAATGAATAGGCTTTGAGTCCTTGGTTGAGTTTTAACTCTGTTTTACATATCACACAGAAAATAGTTTTGGTGTATAAAGAGAAACTGTATACTCCTATAAAGTAAAGTGTGAGGTTGAGAGTTTTTAAACAGAGGAACAAAACTCCACAAAATTACCAATTTACCAGCCAACTAGCTAACCAGTCAACCATATCTACCACCAACAAAACCAAGAGCATTTTGCACCTTGCTCTAGAATGAATCATTAACTCTTGGCCTCAAAGGCTCACAATTTTCAATATACAGCAGGAAGAGTGGGTGTAAGACAAGTTGAATGGGATTATAAAATAAAGTAAAATCATATAGATCAAATTACCTCATAAAATCTTAAAGTTGACTTTCATCTGTCTGTAAGGTAAAGTGATCAATGAAAGAACAAATGAGAGAATTTAAAAGAATGGGAAAGGGGCTGGGGATTTAGCTCAGCGGTAGAGCGCTTACCTAGGGAGCGCAAGGCCCTGGGTTCGGTCCCCAGCTCCGAAAAAAAGAACCAAAAAAAAAAAAAAAAAAAAAAAGAATGGGAAAGACTGAGTTAGTATTGACTTTGTATGAAGTGTAAAAACTTGAAATGCCATTGATTTATAGAATATTGGCTTGGGATGCATGCTACTGAACACTGCAGAGGATTCTAAATGTGATCTTTGTTTAAATACATTCATCCAGAAACAAAACATCAAGAATATGATAGTTCTGGTACAACCGCCTGACTTCAGAGGGCCTCTGAAATAGACATAAGCCAAGGGCCATGTGTTAAATTGCTTCAGTGGGGGTCACTAGCAGACAGTCATGTCTAGCTAAGTGCTGCCCATGAACTATATTACAAGCACTTTAAAATCTCATCTTTCCTATGCAGATACTCGTCCCTACTATATCACCAATGGGACTGCCAGTGCCCTGACTTCCTAGCCATGCTGCTATTCTTTGCCCTTTGGTTGCCTACTCAGCTGTTCTCATCAAAATAGAAAAACTGACTGAACTGTCTGAAAGGCCCAGTTCAGGACAACTGCTCCTTTTAGTTGCCTGTCAGTGAACATTATCCTACTCTTCTCATGTATAGGGAGGCATCAACACATTTATTTACTAAGTATATTATGTACCTTTAATAAAAGACTACATGTACAGTACAAGCTCTGTCTTAGCACTCCTAACAGTATTTAAAGGCTTTATGTACATTGAAATGTATTTATTTGTCCAGAAAAGTAAAAAATAGCAATACTCTTTAAAAAACTTGACATTACTATTTCTCAAAAGAGCTAACAGAAATATCAATGGACATGCAGAAAGGGAAGGAAAATCACAAAAGGCTAACGACATACTCTTTCTACTGAATTTCTTTCATCTAAGTATACAATGGAGTCTTCTGACATGCGTTTTCCTTTCTCATGTTCAACTGAAGTATAGCTCTTGAGACAAAGAGCAAAAACAATGCTCTAAATGTTCTAATGTTCCAGACTTGTGAAGTTCTAAATTTTTGTTTGTTTTTACATTTTAAACGTGATTCAAGAATGACATTTTCCTAAGTATTCCCATCATCTATAGCATAAAAAAGAAGCAAGTGACAGTGGTTTCAACAATAGTCAATATTTATTTCATGTTTAGACATGCCAAGCACCACAATATTCCTGTGTATTAACTCATCTAACCTTTATAGCTTCACAATTAGGTTATTATTATTTTTCCATTAACTGAAAATATAATAATTAGAAGCTCTCTCAAGATAACACAATCAATGTGTACAGTCAGAATTTAAACCCAGGAGGGAGATAGCCTCTTCTATATGATGATTATGGTGACTGCATTACATAGTTAGAGAACTTCACTGAGGATGGCTGGCACCTCTGAACATAGTTGGCCCTGGATAATATACCATTTTACTTTTTGTATATACACACATAACTGTGATAAGCATTTCCCTTTAACTTAAGGAAACTACAGCTTATTCAAATTGTTAGTGCCATTAATTTTACTCACTGTGGCTATAATTATGTAAAATAAGAATTATTTGAATAGAAAAGTTGAGGTACTTCAAAGGTTTGTCTGATAATCCCGACATCTCCTAGGTGATCCACAGGTGGGTAGGGTAGTATGTACAGTCAAAATGAATGACCTACACCCTTGACAGGATGCAGTAAGACATGCTACTCAGAATAGCATGGATATGAAAATGGATGAACATTTACTTCTGGAATATTTCATTCAATACTCCCAGATGGTGGTTGCATCCTGGTAACCAGAACTACAGAAAGTGAGTGGATGAATAATTGTGTTCGGTGTATGGTATTTTGGCCCCTTTCTTACTTCTCTGAACCTCTTTCCCAGATGGTCCATTTGTGTTGTTGCTCTCCATGACTAAACACTTAACTCCGTTGTCCACAGCCTCCTTTAGTAGCACAGTAGTTAAAACTACAGCTCTGGAGTCAGGAGGAAAAGGTAAGCTCGGGTATTAGCAGTGCAGACTGAACCAGGCCTTAGTTCCCTTCTATGTGAAAGAATAGTAATAGACATTTCATTTAGCTGTTATGTTAAACAGGATAGTGAATGTTAAAGCCCAACAGGAGGTCAATGATTAATAAATGGGAACTTCATTATTATTGATTTTAACCTATTAATATATATGTTCTTGCCCCCGAGTAGATTATGTTTCTTTTCAGAGAGAATAATCAATATGAATGAATCCTTATTGCCTTGTGTACGGTTTCTTGAATGTTCAATACATATAACATATATTCATTTAATTTTTGTAAAAATTCCATGTGTAATACTTATATTCATTTTTATTAAGCATGTCAAATGAATATATACAATATATATATTTTTATATTATATATATCTTAATATGTGCTAGAAATACTACAAACTACATTATGTCATTATCTTGTAAAAGTTCCCTCCATAAGTTTCCAATTAGTGGACTTTAATAATAATCACTACTTAATACAGAAGACAATTTAGGCTCACAACTAAAAAGTGTTCTAAAATGTGAAGGCTTAATCACAGTCTTGTACTACCTGCTAAATGATACATTTGAGGTCGGTATTTAATAACAATTTGACCTTTCTGTTAAAACGGTTGCACTGTCAATTGTACCTGTTATGAGAAAATTCATGCTTACAACACACTAAACTGTCCTGTGGGCTTGTACAATCATCCATCCATTAGTTACCTCTGAAGAGGCTACTGTATGCTAGGCCTATGGCAAGCCTTGGGAGAAACAGAATGTTCTCATAAAAAGCAACAACAGATTGAATGTCATTTTCCTACTATCACTTCATGCACATTCTTATAAAATCAAAATTTTCTCCCTGCCCACTCTTTCTTTTCTGCTTGTTTCATAGTATTAAGTTTATACAGATTTTGCCCATAAGAAGCTTATATGACAAGGCACGCGACCATTTTAATTATATTTACTCTTCATTTTGAGTAAGTTTCTTTTTCATATCTGACAAAGACTTTTGAAGTGAAAAAGAAAGGCAAAGCAACCTGATTTTTTCAAAAAAAAATCTTTCATGTACAATCTTTTGTCTGTAATCTCATAATAGCTTAGAAAAATTTTAAAGGAGGTTTTAGATGTTTTTGTTCTTTTCAAATTGGCAAAATTTGATTTTTTTCTTCACGTTTGGATTGGCTTTACAAATTAACAAACAAGCAAACAAGAACATATTCAACCTAAAAAAGAGGAAAGAAAGAAAAGGAAAAAAGAAAGAAACAAGACAAAACCCCTTCACTGGAGCCTTGGCATCACTGACTAATGCCAGCAAACTGCTTCCATTCTTTTGTAAAGAGTTGAATGGTGCACAGGCAGGACCCACACAGAGCCAAATGTATCATACTAAGAAAAGACACAGAGGGCAGGAGAAGACCATCACCACTGCTGTCGACAACTTCCCAGGAAGCCATCAGCATGCAGAATCTCCTCCACCGCCATCTTGGTGGCATAAGCCAGGTGTTTGGGGCTGTGAGTGTTTAAGTGTTCTGATAGGCATCGTGGAAGCCTGAAGTACACTGTGATGCTAAAATGTACTGTGATCCTTACCGCTCACCTGTGACTATACGGTGTGATGAGTTGATAACTTCAGAAAAGAAGGGCTTTCAATAGAAAGAAAAATCTCCAAAACCTGGTTATTGAAATTGCATTTACTATATGCCCACTACTTCAAGACCACGCACGAAGTAAACTTGGCTTGAAACACTGTGGGGATGTGTCTGGGGACAACAGTGTGATGAGGTGGTGCGGAACCATGGGCCGGGGAACACATAGGCGCTTGACGTGACACAGTTCCAACTTGGCGGGACTGGTGCTCAGCTTTGTGCTGATTGATGTTTTAAAGGCTTTCTAATAAAATAAAGGAAAAGTTCAGGCTGGGTAGAGTGGCATATGCCTTTGATATCAGCATTTGAAAGGCAGAGTCAGGTGTGTATCTGTGTGTTAAGGCTACACAGTAAGACCCTGTCTCCAAACACAAGCTCGGCTATTACTTCGGATATATCCTACACATTTATAAGGGCTCTGTTTTAAATCTGAGAAATGATATGGTTGAAAAGTGGTGATTTATTTTAATTTTTTAATTCTGGGGATCAAATCCATAGACTTTTTTCCCCTACAGAGTTTAATTTCAGTGTTCTATTTTAGACAGAATACCTCTTCCATTGGCTAAAATCTCCATCCTAAAGGATATGGTTTGAGGTGAAATTGTGTAAATCTCTAAGCCATCCGGATGGCAGAGAGGAAGCCTGGCCAGGACACCCTTTGATTCTACATGGTATCTTTAGGGCACCCCACTCTCTGGATTTGTTCCTGAATTCCAGTTTTATCTCCTATGAAATTCCACTCTGCCCCAGGTGCTCACCACTCAGGTCTTCCTTTCTGCAGCACAGGAATTGGATTCCAGCTGTTTGTGTCCCATCCCACACCCTCCCACGCCCGAATTATATTTGATCACTTCTGCCTTACTTTTAAATTCACCGTTTCTTTTCTGATTTTTGTGTGTCAAATTCAGATGTAAGTTCAAGGAGGAAGTGGCCCGAGGTAAAGAATCCCATTCAGTTGCCAAAATGTATTTGAAAGACCACTTCCTCCTCAAAGTTTTCTTCTCACTTACTTGAGAGTTAACTCATCTTCTCTGATTTCCCATAGTACCTTGATCATTAACAACATCCCTTTCTTTCTGCTTTATATGGAAGCAATGTATTTTTAAGTTATATCTTTAAAGAGTCTAGATGGTCATGAGCCTGTGGGTACTGACCTTGAACTTACATCTGAATTTGACACACAAAAATCAGAAAAGAAATATGGTGTATTTGACTAAAGTAATAATGTCCAAATGCTACAGTGGTGGAACCAATGCTTGGTAATTGCTAGATGGATAATATGGAATTATATTCGATCACTTCTGCCTTACCTTTAAATTCATTTAACAATTTTGTATGCTCACTGAAGGAACTACAGGCTACTTTATCCAATGTTTTCTCTTAACTTGAATAAAATCTTGCGAATCAAATCAATAAAAAAAGAGAGAAACCTATTTTATGATAAAGATTGTTATTGGATCAAACAAATAATGGGTACATTTTTGCATCTACCTAAGTACAAATGATGACAGAGATGTCAGGAAACGGTGATAAAAACGCCTAGAAGCTTTCTCCCAGCATTGCTGCCAACACATAGAGTCTAGATATTCATTCTGTGAGTGGTGCTTATAAAATTCATGGATAATCTGCCCATTGATACTAACAATTTAAAACCAAAAAAACAATTTAATGCCAATGCAGGGGATAAATGGCTAACAGTCACACAGCCATTTATTGTCTAGGCAAGACAACAGATTTTAAACCTATTTTCTCCCTGAAATCCCCACCAAATCCTGAATATAGCTAGCATTTGCTCATTCTAAAGCAAAGGAATATAACCAAGCAAAGGAATATAAACTATCTCCTGGAGGCCACATTATTGGAAAGCTGTGGAAGAAGGATTAAGAAAGCTAAGGGCCTTCGTATTTTGCATTTATACCACAATGCTTCTTCTTGGTACTCACTCACCAAAGAAGTTGGAACAATGTGAATTAATATTTTAATAGAAGGGTTAAACAGAAAAGTATGACTTTAGACACTGAAATAGAAAATATTAAATAATATATAAATATATATAAAACTAACATTGTAAACATTTTACTTGTATTCACTGATTGGATCTTTAAAACAACTCTTTGCAGGTTTTCAGCATCATTATAATCCTTACTTCTTGGTAGAAAAGTCAGCCAGAGACAAGCATCACAAAGTCACAAAGCTGGTCAGCAGCTATGCATAGCACTCACAGACCAGAGTCCGCAGAGCTGCATTTCTGCTTTTAGCACCGCATTAGGACCACAGGCTGCTACAGAAAAAGGGATAAATGAAGTTCCAAGCACATGGTTTGGTATAAAGTCAGCCTTTCAGTGAATGCTATGTCCTATCCTTTTCTTATCAAACAACAATCAGAGTAATATGTATTAATGTATATTTCAGTTTTGAAGGCTTTAGGTTTTACATTTTCAAAGAAGAGTTAATATGGAGATGGTGAAAGCCAAGGCCAGGAGTTTGCTGGGATACTGTGTCTCTGAGACATAGCAGAAGTTATACATGTGAAGTCTTACCCACATGGATAATTCAGTAGGAGTTGAATGAGGATGACAAGACTAGACTTGCTAACATCATGGGGAAAGCTTAAGAGACCTCAGCCCTAAGCAAAGAACTACTGGCAACTTAGGATGCTGAGAATGGAAGAAATAATCTTTCCCCGTGAAGGACACTGAAGTTATTGAATACCAAAGCATTAGCCCTGAAAACATACTTATAAAAGTAATGTACAGACAGAGAAAGTTGTATTCACGAGTTTAAGAACATACATACACACACACACACACACACACACACACACACACACACACACACACACACCCCAAGAATTAAAAAAGAGACGGCTATGAATTTGAAAGAGAGTAAACATGCGAGAGTTTGCCAGGAGAAAAAGGAGGAAATGATATAATTATATTAATTTCAGTGTTTTTAAAAGATGGTGAATGTGCAGCACAATAAATCTATGTAATACAATGTTGAGTATTTTTAAACAGGTATAAACAAAAGGTACGATATAAAGGTGTGCACAGATTTTTAACAAAAACAGTAAGGGTCTATATATACAGGAAAAAGTATAACGTATCCAAAAATTTGAAGGTAAATTATTTGTGGATGATTTTGAGTGATTTTAATTATCCTCTCATAGTTTAATCTATACACATGAATGATTTTCAAATGAAAAAGTAAAAATGAGTAGCTATGGTAGGTTACATTCCTATTTTAGAGACAATAATATTGAGGGCAAGATCAGTAGAAATTGTAATTTTCCCTGTATTTAGTGATGGAGCTTGAATAGAAACCAGTGCTTTCATTTTTAATTAGTGTGTTTTCTGACCTCTCTTTCTCTTCAGTTGTTACCATAATGGAGAAATTCAAAAGGAAGCTATGAAGAGAGCCGTGGAGGTGGCTGGAGATGCAGACTGAAGTTGTGCTGCCAGACTCCTGAGGAGTCCCTACATGGCTCAGGCCCCTTCGAGATCTCACTCAGGCTACATGCCTGAGTGCAAACAGCACTATACATAGCAGGCTGTAACAGCATCGCCAATTCTTTACTTACTCTACGACTCAGAACAATGTCTGTATACCCCATGATTTACTGTGACTCCCAGCAGAGGATGTGATCATGTGTGGGACTAGTACACATCTCTACCTGTTGGCACTATGTCTAGGGAAATAATCTGACTTGATTGATGAAAGGTTAAGCTACATAAAGAGCAGGGACCTCAGATACTTTTGTAGGGGACCAAATTCTAAACTTGCTAATGGTTTATCTTCCCATAATAACTGTTCAAAGTGAAACTTGTTTTTCATGAAAGGGTATAGTTAACATACCATATCATGTCCTTCTATACTAATCTGGGACCAAAATAAGCCACTGGGAAAGCTCCGGGTCCCATTTCTGGGGCATTTCTTATCCTCCATCTTTGATGCCACCTGGAAGGATGCATTAGTATCAAATAACTGTCTTGATTACCACACCCTGATACTCCTGATTGCCATTTGCATTCCAAGCCTGTTTAGTGCTTCCTGAAAAGTAGGTTCTTCCCTGTGGTGACTCAGACAGGGTCAATCTTAGATTTCTGTTTGAAGACACCAAGACTTTGCCATGTCTCATTCTCTGGCTTCATGAAATTTCAGCAATGTTCAGAAACCCACTGAATTGACTTGATACTTCAAACACAACAGAAACTATTACAATCACTACCAATTGACTGGATTGACAGCCAGCTTTCATCCAGCTATGTGAAAAAATATTTAGGTTCTCATACATTTCCATTAGTTTACCCAGAGTTAATTACACATTCTAGGTTCTAAACTAAAATATGTTCTTTCATTTACTAGAAATATAAGAAAACAAGCATGCAAGTATAGCTTAGAGTATAATAACAGCCCCATGTTTTATATAGATATCCTTCAGAAATTTGTAATGCCATAATACACAGAGGTGAGCATAAGGGTTTAAGCTGGCTTTGTGAAACAGACCATGCATTGGCCATAAGTCACTGGCTATAGTGGAAAGGAGAAAAGATGTTGTGAATCAATGGTTACAAGCAAACCAACAAACCCGGGTACACAGCTCATTTTGGGTCTCTGCCAAAGAACAGTCTGAAACAAGGGTTGATGTGTATGTAGTAATCTGCATGGTGCTTTCAGAAGGCAGGATTGAATGAGTAACTGAGGCTGAATCAGAGAAGAGGAGGAAGAAGTTTTATAGTAAAGGTATGTTAGCAAGGCCACTAGGGTCTAAATGGGATGTTACTCCAGAAACATCCAGACTTGTACAGTGCCTCCAGTGGTGTCCACATAAAAGAAATAAGCATTAATTTCTACTCCATGTTTTTTTACTTCATAGCTGTCTCATCCTTAGTAAGTCTAGAATGGACTCACCAATCTCTTCTAACATTGCAATATATCATGGATATAGTGGTTTGGATGAGAATGGCCTCCACAGAATCATATATCTGAATACTTTGTCCCCAGTTGGTAGAACTGTTGGTGAAGAGCAGGAGGTATGGCCTTGTTGGCGTACATATGTCCCTAAGGGCGGGGTTCGCTATTTCCAAAGACTCACGCCATTCTCTGTGCTCGCTCTACCTCGTGGTTGTGGACCAAGATGTGAGCTTTTGCTGTCCCTTTGCTGTTCCCTCTTACTCTAACCCTCTCAAACCAAAGCCAAACTAAATGCTTCCTTTACGAATGGCTTAGCCACTGTATTTCATCATAGCAATAGAAAGGAACTAAGATACCAAGGGAGTATTTAGTGTACACTTCAGCTAGGAGCCTAGGCTTAGAATGAAATTCTTAGGCCAATGGATAGATCTAGAAAATAGCATCCAGAGTGAGGTAACCCTGTCACAAAAGAACACACATGCTATGCACTCAATGATAAGTGAATATTATCCCAAAAAGGTTGGAATACCCAAGATATAATTCACAGACCATGTGAAGCTCAAGAAGAAGGAAGACCGAAATGTGGATGCTTCAGTCCTTCTTACAAGGGGAAACAAAATACTTACGGGAGGAAATACAGGAACAATGAGTGGAGACTGAAGGAAAGGCCATCCAGAGATTGCCCCACCTGGGGATCCATCCCATATGCAGCAACCAAAGCCAGTCACTATTGCTGATGCCAAGAAGTACTTGGTAACAGGAGCCTGATATGGATGCCTCCTGAGAGGCTCTGCCAGAGCCCTACTGATACAGATTAAGATGTTTGCAGCTAACCATCAGACTGAGTACTGGGACCCCCAATGGAGGAGTTAGGGAAAGGACTGATGGAGCTTTAGGGGTTTACAACCACATAGGAAGAACAACAATATCAACCAACCAGCCTCCGCAGAGCTCCCAGGGACTAAACCACCAACCAAAGAGTATACATGGAGGGACCCATGGCTCCAGCTACATATGTAGCAGAGGATGGCATTGTCTGGCATCAATAGGAGGAAAAGTCCTTGGTCCTGTGAAGGCTCTTTTCCTCAGTGTAGGGTAATAATGCTAGGGTGTTTAGGTGGGAGTGGATGAGGGGAAGCATCCTCATAGAAGCAGAGGAAGGGGGGGATGCCAGAGGGGGAACTGGGAGGGATGACATTTGAAATGTAAATACATAAACTACCCAATAAAAAATTAAAAAAAGATGACCCTAGGCATTAATAGCAGACAAAGAGGACATACTAGCCTATCAAACAGGCTGAGACCTTGGTATGATTGTGGGACAAATGTTATTGGAGTCACCAATCAGTCTTGTTACATTTAAGGTCTACTCAATGAGATGAGACCCATACCTGGCACTGTCAATAATGTCAAGAACCTGTAGTCCTGAAACCAATCATTACTGTTTTGCTAAATATGATAACAGTAAAATGAGTCCTAAACACTTATCCATAGATTAGCACATCCCTTACTCCTCATCAAAGAAGCCTTTTCATGCAGCAGATGGGAATTAACATAGAGAAGAAGAGACCAGAATGCTCAGCCCTAAATGGGAAGTCAAGATCAAAGCCTTCCTCTCAAACACCATGGATCTAAATGGCAAAGGGGTGGCAAGTTTGTGGGAGCCAGAGTTGTTGAATGACTTAAAAATGTTTTTTTTTTGTTTTTGTTGTTGTTGTTTTTGTTTTTTAAAGACACAACTGAGCAAATGCACAAACAAACTCACAAACTGTGAGTGCATGCACAAGCTGGAGGTCAAAGCAGACAAAGATCTATCATGGAGGAGGGGAGGTAGGCATGAAGTCCCTTTCAACACACAGCTAGCTAAGGCAGCTGTTGGTGTTTGATTGCTCCTGGGGGCGGGGCTGTTTTCTTCAATAGAGTGATACCTGGCATGTCAACCACCTTCCAGGGCAGGTCCCATGACCAAGAATAATTGGCCCACATAAACTAGACTCATAGAAGAAAGGGTGGTAGGGGAGCAGGGAGGGGGGAGACTGTGAAGTTGGATGGGAGAAAGTTGGGGAAGAATCTGGGTGAAGTCAGGAAAGGGAGATAAATATCAAAGTACACTGTATGAAATTCTCAAGGGAAACAGTGTAGGCATATAACACACCCACAC
The DNA here is from genome assembly GCF_021556685.1 of Rattus norvegicus. Lineage (NCBI taxonomy): Eukaryota > Metazoa > Chordata > Mammalia > Rodentia > Muridae > Rattus > Rattus norvegicus. The sequence goes on from NC_141544.1 coordinate 71,138,667, forward strand.
TGACCTGGCACCCTTAAAATTGGTTTGGGAAAGTCAGACAGTCATTTACATTCAATTCTACTGCACACGGGCTGTCTAAACTCTTCAAGGTGTCAAATCTTGGAGTAAATCCTAAGCGATTCAGCTAAGAAATACAGTTCTCAGTATTTTCTTGGGAGTCATTCCTTCATTATTATCCTATAGAATAATATGTATTGATCTTTCCATGCTTGTGAGAAAATGTTAGATCAATTTTTGGAAAGTAAGAAAAAAAATGGTGGTATTTCATATCACCTTGCCAAGATGCACTGGAAAATTTCCTAACATTTAAATTACGGCAATATGGTTTTTAGTTAATATTTTCATAAGGTTTATTAAAGTGGAAGACAATTGGAAGTTTAAGGTTGTATCTGAATGTATGAACTTGAAGGTGTTGGACATAAATGAGTGCTTTATAGAACGTTATTGACATAAGCTTCTAGAATAGTTCTGTCACCCCGATGATCTTTGCTTCAGATAACCCTGCCCAGCAGCTTTATAAGGTGGGAATTCAGTTTACTATACAACTGACCAGGCAGCAGAGGACGTTTCTGGAACAGACTGGTTTGGAGGCTTACATTAAGTTTAATACTTGTGTTTTTAGAACAGTTGGCAAACCAATCATTTCTGTGTTATAATATATAAAGGAAAGGATTGTGTCTTTAATCTCCAAAACTACCTCAGGGCATGCCGGGCAGGTTACAGTCCCTTACACAGACATATGTGGCTTCTCCTTGACAATGAGTAGGCAACTTTAAAAAAAAAAGTTTCAAAATAGACCCCACCCACCAGCATTTTCCACCCTGAGACATTAAACTCAGTTGCAAAGACATGAAATGTTACTATTTACAAAGCTGTTTTCATCTTACATCCTGTCTTTTCTCTTGTGCATTTTCTTTCTTTTTCCCCTTTCTCCTTGTTCCCTTACCTACTTCATTCTACCCATTTGCTCTCATTTCCTAACGCCTCCTACCCTATTCTTCTAAAATCTGTTCATCCTGAAACAGGCTTCGGCAATAGAAAAGAAAAGGCCCTAGACAAAGCCGGGATCTGAGACAAGGCCCTCCAGAGGGTGGTGAATGGTGACTGCGGTACAGCCTGTGGGGTTGAGAATGTTAACCACTCTGGAGGTTCTTCCCCGGAAAGCCATTAGGCTTCAGCAGGCTTGATAGCTGTATCAAGCCTTGTGATTTCAAAGCTTTCATGGCTGACAAGGACTTGCTAATTTCAAACTTTCTAACCAATTACAATCACAAAGAACTCAGGACAATAATCAGTGAGCAAAATGAAACTGCTCTGGGAAGCAGCCTCTGCAGGTTTCACTCTTGAGGCTTGGCAGCCAGTGTGCAGCTGGGACTCGGCTTCAGCAAGTAAATAAAAATACACCATAAAGTACACACACACAATGGATCCCACTCGCTGTTGTTCCCAGTAGTGGGCTATGTAGAAACCTTGTCCTGCATTCAGCCCATTAATTTCTGATGGTGTTAATTAAAAACTTTTGATGCTGGCCTGAATGGAAAATACCTCAAACAGTGTTTCCTTTATTGAAGGCCTAAGTTCTAAGTCTTGGATTATTAGGTTAAGCTCTGTCAGCAGTGAGACCAACAGAAATGCTTTTCATACCATCTGCTTTGACCGAGAAGAACCGTAATGGTGATAATAAGTGAGTAAAACGGAGGGCGAAGAGGAACTGTTTAGGTTGAGAACTCTGTATTTCAACTCACTTTTGAAGAACTATACTGAAAATTCAAGTCGCTGAATACAGAACAAATGGTTAAGAAAAATAAGAGCAGAGAGAGAGAGAGAGAGAGAGAGAGAGAGAGAGAGAGATAGATCTCTAAAATTTTACTGAACATTCAAGTCACCACATGTTCCAGGACCTGCATTTTTTACACTTTAAAACAAGAAAGCTGCTTAAAGTTGCTAAGTGACCCCTCTCTGTCTTTCCTCTCCTCTTCTGCAGGCTGAGGAAGAATGCTACAATAGTATAGCCAGCTGATTTTGTGGCCTCAGAAACATAACATAATTATTGAGGACTAGCATTTCCTGCTTCAGACTAAGGTGGGATGGAGGAATGGAGCTGAGGACAGAGTTGTCATCCACTCTCTGTGACATGGGGACAACAGTTCCAGCCGAGCACTGCTCCGAGTTCTCTACCATCCTGAAAGCCTGTGCAGCCTTGGGACCTGAGAGGGCACAGAGGAGCACAGTGTGACTAGTGCTGGGCTATAAAGAATGCCCCGCCCCTCTATCCAATGGCCTGTGAAATATGAAAAACCCGTGGAATATTTGGATTAGTTTTTCATATTTGTGTCTGACTTTGTTACTTAATACTTCTCTCCCTTGGGATGGATGGGGGCTGGTAGCTTTGAGTATCAGTAGTGAGGGCCCCAAAATGCTATCTCACAGCCACCCTACTTTCTTTGTACCTTACTTTGTCCAAGATTATCACTTTTTTCATTTCCCATCCTGCTTATTTACACTGCCTGTGAAATCAACTGCTTCCTTAAAAGACCACAAAACTTCTGGCTTTTCCCGCCAAAGGTCTCGTCACCTACTCTTGTTTAGATTATCATAGCTTTAAAAGGGATGGTGTTCTGTACAAAGGCTAACCATTTGGGCAGGTTTTCTTTCCTTCCTTCCCAATGTCAGGCTTCCCTGGCTCGGCCTCTCGGACAGTCTGCAGAACCAACCCACCCAATCTGATGTGACACAATGTGATCCTTCAGGAAAGTGAGCAACAGAAGGCCTTACAGTAAGGCATGAGGAGGGGATACCCTGATGAACAGAACTGAAGCTCCATAAAAGAAATAGCTCTGAGCAAACCACAGGAATTTGTTTGCTCACAAAATTTATGAATTTTACTCTGAGTAAATGGATAGGTGACAGTGCCTACAAAGGGCTAGTAAATGTAAATTAACTAACAGATATACAGCAAATGAATGCATTTAAAGATGGTTTTCAGTTGAAATGATCTTTTTTTCCTAGAGACCAAGTTTTTGTTAAACTTAATCCCAACTCTCTTCCCTCTCCAGCAGTAGAAACATCTGGTCGGTTTTAGATTCCCCTTGGATTTCCAACTTCAAAGGGAATTATAAAGAATAACAAATTCATGTACTGGCAGTAAAAAAAAAAAAAAAAAAACCTAGAGCAGCAGGAGAGAATGATAAAATTGTCCTTATTTGACTGCTAGTGACAGGAGCCACATGCAGAACTATGAGAAAAAACAAAGGCAAAAATCACCTGTTGACAACCAGAGTTCCTGCAAGGTACTAAACCTTATATACACAGGGCCATACATAGCAATCCATCAGAGCTGGTTTTTATTAATATTATTAATATTATTATTATTATTATTATTATTATTGTTGTTGCTTTTACTGAAATGAATAAAACAGTATTTAATATTTAAAATGAATTGGAACAAAAGAAAATGATTCACATTCCCCTAACAAAACCTTCATTGAAACAATAACAAATAAATCAATACAAATGTATCGAAAGGATGACTTGGAGACAATCTCAGAGACCTCTTGGCCTTTGAGTTTTGACTTCATTTTGAAAAAACTGAATTTTTATTTTAGGGAGGGCAGGATAAACCATCCCAGAAATAAATTCAGTTCTAACAGAGCACAGACTTATCATATCCTGATTAAAAACTGTTCTCCAAGGCCTGAAAAGTACCTGGTGTTTTGTCCTTGCTTCTGGGTACTCACTATGTGTGAGGACTGGCCAGATATTGAAGTCTTGTTAGTAGAGGAAGGTTTAAACGAACTGTATTTGTAACTGTGACACAATTACCATGCTGTGTTTGACAACACAAAATAAATATGGAATTATTTCTCTCTATCATTTCCTTGCAAACATGAAACACTTTCTAGAGTATAGGTCTTGATGCAATCAGACAGGAGAGAATGAGGACATCTAGAGAAAGTGTAATGCTGCCATTGTGATTATCTTTTATAAACAACCTGTCCTCATTCTTGCTTTATGTGCTTTATCTACAACAACAACATCAACACAAACAAAAACAAACAAAGACATGATTAACCAATCAACTTGTTTGTGGACAAAGAAAGAAAAATAGTTACAGGCTAAAATGTCTTTAAATAATTAATTACAAGAGTCAATACACTTAGTATTGAAGGGTTATAAGATCTCCATGTCACAAATACATTAGATGAATTCAGAGTGGCTATTGGATATCCAGAAAACAAAATAATGGCACACATCCCCAGAAATCAGAAGTATTTCTACAGGGGAGGTCAGAGCTGATAGAAGCAGTTCTCTTGGGAGTCTACAGGGACCTCTGGAGCAGTTTCCTGGTGGATGGCCAGTTCTGAACCATCTCCTGTTTAAACTGTAGGGATTCCCCCTCAGCATTCCAATGTCAACTGACTGTAATGACAATGTAATTGTTCCTTGAACATCTACCTTTCGCATGGACTTCACTCCTTTCTCTTCTCCCATGTGATACAGAATCACAGGAGTTATCTTGGTGAGGGAATAACATAATTTTTACCCTCATGGCAATTGTACACAATTGCATAATATATGTTCAATATAAACTTCCCAGAAAATATGGCAGTTTCATGGACTAGAGAGACTTGGCAATCTAAATAAACCCTTCTACCTCCTTTGACTATGATTATCAGCATCTTGAGGCTTGAAAGCCCTATCATGATGCAGGGTACTCACAAAGGATTCCCTGCCTTAAAATAAGGAGAACCACTCAACTATAATCATGAGCTTAGATCAGAGTAAGAGGTAGAAAGTGTTGATTGCTACTTTATTCTTAGCATGTTGATTTTCAGCAGTGTGACATATAAGGTCACAATACAACAGCAATGACCCAGTAACAGGATCCCAAAATGCCACACACAAGGAAGAAACACTAGCTATTTTTCAAGGCTTTCTGGAACAGAACTTTTATCAGGCTCAGGTGACAATCCTACTGATCTGTTGGGAGTCTGAGTTACTTCTGAGATGGCTTCAGCTACTTTTTCTAGAAGAAAATACTATAACTATTATTAATAATTATTACTATAGCTATGATCATGATGGCCTTTTGGTAGATAACTTGAGTACATGGTCTAATACACAAACCAGAAAGAACCATGGTTTCTATTTCACAGAATGTACTTTATAGCTCAGATTTATGACAGGAACATAGTACACCATCACATGTAAGGAAAAGGTGTAAATGAGTGACCATGATGTGCTGTTAGTATCAGTTCTCAGTAATGGTGGGAAGTGAGTTGCTGTAGCGCATGGATACTTAGTAGCTTTACTGCCTGAATTTCACCGCACAAGGGCACAGTTTGGCTCTTTAGCTGATATTTTAAAGGGGTGGTGATGCCACGTCATTGTGGAGGAAAATAAATGTTCAGAAGACAGATGGAAAGAGAAGAGCTGGGAAGAGGAAAAGAATGTGTGTTGTTTATACATGCGCAGGCGCAGTTTCTACAGATGCTCTGTGGACTGGATCGTTTATTGCTTGTGGTATTACTTTCTTCTTTCCCTGTGTGCTTTTCCTACCAGCTTTGGCAGAAAATAGTTTGTATGTGTTCACTTTGTAAGCCACCATATTTTTCTAGAGATTTAGTGTGGTGAAGAAATTTTTTATTTCTTCTCGAAGGGTTGGGCACATCAATATTCTAGCTACTCACTTTCGAGGCCAATGGAAACTACAGCACAGATTAAACAGGCCAGAGGAGCACATGAATTCAGTCTCTATGGATGCGGCGTGTGCCTGCTCACATCCTGAATATCTGATGGGTGCAGAACACCTGTTGGATAACAGGCCACCATTTAACCGTCTCTGGCTTAGCATTCAGACAGTAGGAAGAAAGGAAAACTCGCACACAGGTACTGTGCACAAAGCCCAAGCCAACAGATCATTCTGAGTATAGAGATCTTTTGTGAAAGTTGGGGTCTATCTGTGGAAAGGTGGCTTGTAAATGTTTCCTCCAAAAACCTTGGGACAACCAGAGTAGTAAACAAAGGCACTGCTCTGTAGTGGATTTTTTTCTCCACTCAGATATAGATTCTCCACTGCATATATAAAATTAGATAAAATTCCCCCTTTCAGATTTAGGAGTTCCACATGACTCTCAGATGCTTTCCTGTTCTCAAAAAAAGCCATAAAATCTATAAATATTTGGGCAGAGTACTAACTTTGGTTAAGTACTTTGCTTTGCTCTATACAGCATGGGCTTAAAGCAGCATAGCGGTCTAAGTAGTCAGAGGATGAACCCTTTCATTTACTTCAGATAAACAATTGTATATAATACATTGATATGTTCAATGATAAAGATAATTAATATTGCATATGTCTGCTATGCAAGTTATCATCCTAAAATTGAGTTAAGTGAAAAGATCCTAAAGAAAACCATTTGCCCCAGAAGCCTATCTGTTAGAATGGTCTCTTCTTCAACCAAGCTATTCTCTGGCTTGCAGATATGCCTGAGGATGCTACAACACAAGCTGCTGAGGTCTTCCAATCAGTTGTTACATGTGAGAGGACACAGGCCAAGACACTAAGAAGAGAAACAGTGTTCCATATAACGACAGGATTTTTCTGAAACTTTTTGAAACATCAACCTGAAAAAGCATCCTAATGAACCAGATATATTAGCTAATTAATTAACTGCCATGATGTCTGAGGTTTGCTTCAAAATAACAAGGCAATACAGTGGAAACTGATAGGCCACGAGTTAAGCACTGAATAAGCTAGATGATGAATACACAGGAGTTCATTACCGTAATCTGACTACATTCATGGATTTGAAACATTCCACAAAATAATCTTTAAAAAAATATATACTTCATTTGAACTTTCAATCATTTATCCATTATTTACTGACTGATTCATTGTTCCTATGCAAGGGATTATGAAAATGGAAACAGCTAAAATATAATGCTTTTTGGGGCATTTTGATTATAGGAATAGTATTTATTTATTTAGAATGTCTGTAAAGACTTTGTAACTAAATGCAAAATTTGTAAGTTAAATTGTAAAAGAAGGAAAAATATTATAGAGGAATGCTGAGTACATCATATTTGAAAGTATGTCCTCAGGAGAAAATGAGAGCTAGAACATACATCAAAAGTTATTAATGGCTAGATTTAAATTATGAAAATAATATAATTTTTCTTCATTTTACTCCTATGTATTTTTCCAAATTATTTTTAATGAACATGTATCATGTTAAAATGAAATAAATATTTGTTCATTAGTAGAAAAGGTATGCTCTCCTCCCCTAGAAGATTTCCGTTTACTAAAACAGAGAAACTGCAAGCACATAGCCCTGCCCAGTACTCTATACTGCCTGATATCTTTGTGCCTGAAAGTGAAATACACCCAAAGGCAAAGCCCATCAATACATATTTGATCTGATCTTAGCAACAGAAAACCCTTGGGAGGAATCTGCTTACTTGCAAGTCAGCAATAGTGTGGACTTTTGGCTTTTCTGTGTTGCTATCACTTGTGAGGAATGCTAAGGGAGAGTGCATTACAGTTAGTGAGGAGGCCTGTCCCTGTGCCTCTAAGCTCACACTGACAGCAGGTTTATTCTAGGTAGCAAAACAAGTAAAGCAGGGAGTAAGGGCTGGGGGAGAGAAAGTGTAACAGCCCTAAAGCTGTGGCCTTCGGTGATAAGCTGGATAAGCTCAGGAACAGAGATAGACTGGTAACAGAATTAGAAAGAAAAACAATGACAACTATGGATTGTGTGCAGTGAGCATGGAAATTCCCCACAAAAAGCTATCTTTCTCACCCCAAGAGATGATTTTCTCCTTTTAGTGCACATTCATATGGAGTGAAGTCAAGAGTGCAACTTTAAAGGTTTGGATGACTATGCTGTTATGACTAAACAGGCCTAGAGTGCCAGGCAGAAGAGAGCCAGAAGCCAAGCGAGGTGCTCCTTCCTGCCCCCCCCTTCCCCAGAGTACATTTGTCCTCATGATTTACTGCAGGCCAGTCTAGCAAATTCAGCTCTTCCAGGCTGTTTCCTACTTGATGATGGTCCACTATCGTACCTCCCCATCCTGCCTTGCTCTCTTTCAGACACCTACTACCAAGCCTGTTGAAGGACACAATGCTACCCTTCTAGAAACTTCTCACAGTCTCACCAGAAGACAAGGAGCCAAACTCTAAACCGATGTTTACATGGTCTTGGTGCTATTAATTTCCAGATACGGACATGTTTATCCGTAACTGAGCAAGCTGTTCCCCTTTCTTCCTGTGGATATATGCAAGGGTGGCTATGTCTGTTCTTAAGATTCCAAAGAAGCAAATACATCTCAGAAACAGAAAATATATAATACAAACCAGAAGTTCAAAGAGACATAAAACATGTTTGAAAGACGTTCTGTGTGTTTCCCTAATGCCAAACTTTGTGCATTCTCCATAGGGAACATCAGTATCTATCTTCACCTTACGACTGTTTCTGTCCTTTCAGAAGTTCTTTAGAAAAATTTATCTTCGGGAAGACTTCCAAACAAGTCCTTTAATGCCTCTATCCATGTCTACTCAAGTCACTCAAAATGTTTAACAATACTGTTATATTGGTTCTTATTCTTCTATATTTTGTCAGTATCAAAACACATTCTATTCAAATTTAGTCTTGTGGTGGTAAATTCACTACAGTTCTTAGATTTACTTCTTGTTTGACCAGAGTTGCTAAATTTGGTATGAATACATTTTATTTCCTTGGACTTTGATATTTTGGCCTGCAATTGAGAGACAATGAAATCTTACTTACCAGTCAGCAAGGCTGTATGAAATACTCAATTGCTGATGATGAAACAGTCTGAAATGGAGAAGGATACCATAAGTGTCGGTAGGCATTTCACCTAACATATGACAACATGCTGATCACAGAAAAGAGTCCACTTGTCCCTTGGCACCCTGGCTTGGAGATAGGAGAAAGTAAAAGATGGTTCCCTTTGGGAATAAAAGCACAATGAGACCCTCCCAACAGGTTACTTGGTGAGTGCCTGAATATTTAACTTGATGATCACTAACCGGATGCAGCCAGTAATAAATGATTGCTAACCCTTTAGACGGTACACTCTGTGCTGAGAAAGTTCAGTTTCACAGTTAATTATTGTGATCTGCTTAAAAAATAATCAAACATTTGGGAACCACAAGGATTTACAATTCTGTTTGAATTTTACTGTACTTTTCATTAACCATTTTATAAATAAAAGCAAACTGGGCCTTCCTTGCTCTGGGCTGGTTCGTTACTCATGCTCTGGATGTTCAGTCTTGTGGCAGCGATGGGAAAACAAGTGATGGACTGTGTATGCCTGCTTTCATGACACTTCGTCAGAGTACAGGCTGTGCTATCCTTCTTGATGACAAATTAATGTATGGTTTTATATTCCCGAGCTGGGTAAGAGAAGCACAAATGTGAACTGAAACCTTTAAAACTTTTATGCTAAGTCACAAAGTAACAGATTGAAATAAAAATTAACATTAAAAAATTTTCAACTGTGGAATAAACAAGCCTCCAACTGTTATATAATCTACATTTTAGAAACTGATAGCCCAATAGTATACACCTATTAATATTTCTACGTGGCATTTCTTATCAATTGCCTTAAAAATACAGAAGCTACAAGTTTTCCTGATAGTCACTGAACCTTCAATATGAGCACCATAATGACAGCCTATAGAAAATCATAACCAAACTACTCCAAACAGGACTCAGAAAGACCTGAAATTTGTCCAGTCACAAATAATGAGACTGTACATGAGAGTCACTCATAGGAAAGGTTGAATATATATATATATTCATATTATATATATTCATATATATATTATATATATATAAATGAAAACAGAATTAACTATCCAGAGGATATAAGAAAAGCCTACATTCAAGGAAGTCTGTGGCAGAGTTCAAGAGAGGTGTATTTGAGAGCCAAAATCTCACACATATGCATATAAAATTTAATGAAGATCACCCAGATAGCTTGCCAAAAGTTATGTTTTTTAATATGAGCCTACTTAGCAATCACCACTGAAAAGAATCTCTAGGAAAGACGTTCAATTGACTTCGGAGAGTTGAATTTTTATAAAGAATGAGAGCAACTACCCAAGTTTGCTCAGTTGGTTAGATCACACCAACAAAGAGTAAGATGAGAGTAGACGACAGCTCTTCTTTATTAAATAGGATGATGCCTCCATTGCTAGAACCGAGACGCTCGTCTTCAGTGTCTTCTTTCCTTGCATGGTGTACACTTGCCTGGACCGTACTCCGGGACAGCCAGTGAGTCTCCCAGCACACCAAAAGAAATATTTATGAAGCTGCTACCTCACACAAGGCACAACTAGGTAAGAGATTCTGTCTGAAAAGCTGTCAGTGAATGAGCATCTTGTTAAAAACTCAGAACGTACTCAGCAATGAGAAGAGAAACGGAGGCGAAAGGGAGGTGCAGGATTTAAGAACTATCAGAGAAAACTTAAGCTCTCCTGCTTTGCATGGAACGGCAGCAGGAAGTTTAGGCTGTCAGCCTTGCCTCTACTTGAATCAAGCACTGTCACAGAAAAAGTACATATAGCCTGTATGTTCCCAAGGGCCATGGTTACAGCTAACAGGGAAGGCTGAGTACACTGGCCTGCCATGAAGTGGACTTTAAAATACAATCCTGCCTACCCGTGGTGCAGAGTGTGAAAACCCTCCAAGATAGAAAGCGAAGGCACCTGGCAGAGGGAGGCAGGAAGGCATCACACCTTTCCCTCTGCTTCTTCCATGACCAGATGTCTACTATAACTCTTTTTGATACCCTAGAAATGTTGATTCCCTTTGAGGATTTTAGTTTTTCAGTTTTAAAAAGTTATTTGAAAATTAGGGTATTCAGAATAAATTCCTTTGTATGTGCAGGAAACTTGTACACACAGAAGAATAACTTGGTTACAGGTTATGTAACCAATAGTGCAAAAACCTGCATTATAAGGAATTACTTTATGTCTTACCAAAACACAGAACATAGTTAGGAAGCTGCTCTGTATACCAGGCAGCACCACTGAAGTCATTCTCGTGGGACAGCTAAGTCACTGTCACTACTGCCAACAGCAGCAAGTAGAGATGAGGTGGGATATTTTGGATAATATGGTACCAATATGCATTAGTGCATATTGGAACTCAAGATCAGCCATAATAGACTTAGAGGGATATGTAGAAAAATATGTGCAAATACAATTTCCTGGCTAAACACTTGAATGTCCTGTCGGATTTTCATATCAATAGTATTCCTTAAGCAGTCCTCTGAGTTACAGATTCTGTACAGAAGAGTTGGAAAGTGTGTGCATGGGGTGTGTGTGTGTGTGTGTGTGTGTGTGTGTGTGTGTGTTCTTGTTTAAAATATTTACTAGTTTAGTCATGATTCATTTTAAAACAACAAACCCTATGTAATTGAAAATGCAGATATACAAAATGCCAATAATCTTGATCATTGTGTTGTTACAATAAAGAGACCTGTGTTTGAGCAATGGAACCTGAAAAGCCAGGCAAAAATATACTTTAAACAACACACACGCACACACACACACACACACACACACACACACACACACACACACACACACAAAGAAAAAATACCTCAGACTTTTAATAAATTAAACTGGTTGATATCTCAAGGTTTTAGCATCCACATATAAAGAATGAATTGTTTCAGAATTTAAGAAAGACAGTTCTTCAACAGGCTGTATTTGTACAGGAGAGACCATGTCTTCTCTTTCCCATGCGCCTTTCACCATCCCTTCATTTGGTTGAAACAGACAGAACTACCCCTGCCTCCCAGCTGCTTTAACAGCTCTCTGCAGTGTCCATTGTTGGCCTCTGTATCATTTTATATACACTTTATACACATGGATGGCCAGACAGTAAAATGAAAGAACAAAACAAACACCCTTCTCTCCAGATGCTTCCTTATCAGACACAAATGCCTGGTTCCCAGAGAACTCCTCGGGGTAAGTGAAACAAAATGTTTTAGGATGGACTAAAGACTGAGAGCACACGCACTGCACTGTTTCCATCTAGGCTGGGAACACCCTTCAGTGTGAAGGGAGAGGCATGGGAAAGAGGTGAAGAGCCACAAGGACAGAGGAGAGAGACCAGAGAGGAGGGCAGGGGAGAAAGCAGAGATTACAGAAGAGGAGGGCTGAGGAGGTGGGAGTAAGAAGAGTGACTGGAGAGCAGAGAGGAGAGAAGAGACGGAAGGGGAGTGGGGAGGAAAGATTTCTTGATGCAGTGACTGCAAAGGTGTTCCAGGAGCAGTGTGACAAGGGGGTAGGGTGGGGGGCTCTAGAAGAGAATTCCACAAGCTCTAGACTCATACACAGAGCTGTCATTCAGAGAAGGAACGCTACTGGGCATTTGAATGAAGCCTTCTGTCCTGTTGTAGCATCAAGATGTTTGCTGTACTGAGACTGGGTTTGACTGTGCTTTGTAATGGGAAAGAGAATGTTAGAGACTTACAGTAACTGAAGTAAAAAGGAAGAGAAACATCTTACTGAGTTGTTCTCATATAAATATTATACCAGGTTGTTTTCACATAAATATTATACCAGAATATATTGCAAGTAGAAACACGTGTGCATACAGTCATCTTTCTTATCTCCTGCTTTATAATTAAGTTTATTCTTAGAATTTTTTGATTTTCCATTAAACAAGTGAAACAGTCTCAGAATACTTTCGTTTCAAATTACCTGGAAAATCCATTACATCACTGACAGTCACAAAGTCCTGTTTTAAAGCCAGTTATGGCTCTGACAATTATGGGATGTTGCTACAGGCTAGGGTAACTAGAAATGGCCGTGGATGTTAACTACCTCCTTTCTAAACAGTCTGGGAAAGGGGGAAAAACTGTAAGTTTCCCCATCTGTTACTTCCTTTTTGGCTGTAGAAAAGTAAAATTATGTGAGAGCTTTTGAATGTAAAGCTGTGTGCGCTTTCCCCTTTTTGTCTGTGTACCAGTTCTGCGCTATTGCGTAACTGAGTCCAGAGTAGGCGGTTAGCGTTTACTATTGATTCACTCTATGCCACCTAATGAATTCAGAACACTAAAAAGAAAAGAGCAGGAAGGGAGGGAACAAAAGGAGAAAGGGGAAGACAGGGAGACAGGGAAACATGGGTCTGGAGGGGAATTGGAAAACACTTAGAGAAGCAGTCCTAAAGCAGGGGATAAGTTCCTTTCTTTGGTTGTTTTTTGTTTTTAATTTCCTTTGCCCTGACTTTCAGCTGTTGTTCAGGTCCTAGGACAACATATATGAGTGGGTGATCCAAATAGTAACTATGGTATTCCAATCTTATTTCTAACAAAGTTTACTGGCAGGTCCGTGTGTGAAAGAACTAATGTTTCAAATTACTGAAATCAGTTTCACTTAACTGAAAAAAATTCTTCACCTATAGCAATTTGCCACTTGCAGACCCAATTGTGAATCTGTGTGGGTGATAACTACTGCTATGACCCCACTAGTTTTCCTTGCTGCAAAAATTCTAAGATGCATGAAGTATTGTCAGGGCAAATATTGCCACATATTACTTGGCGAGATGATAATTCGTAGGTTATTTGGTTTAATGGAACAGCCCTGGCCAAGAAGGAAATAGCCAATGTGAGGAAGAACCCAAACACCAGTTTTAGAAGAAATGGAAATAATTTCTTAGGCTGTACATCCAGAGACCATGTAGCTCTGGAGCATACATAAGATGGGTGCTGCTGTCCTTCGCTATTGCTTCCTGTTTCCCCTGCTGTAAAATGTTTATACCCAGAAGTACCCATGACTACACTCTTCCTCTAGGTACAGGACACTCCAGCACCTGTGGGCTCTTCCATAGCCAAGATCAATACTAGGATAAGAAAGACACAGGCAATCTCTTGATTGAGTACAGGATTAGATTCATCTCATCTGCAGACACCAAACTAGACACTATTGCTGATGCCAAGAAGCGCTTGCTGACAGGAGCCTGGTATAGCTGTCCCCAGAGAGGTTCTACCAGCACCTGACCAATACAGATGCAGAGACTCACAGCTAACCATGGGACTGAGCCCAGGGACCCCAATGGAAGAGCTACGGAGAGGACTGAAGGACCTGAAGGGGATGTCAACCTTACAGGGAAAACAATATAAACTAACAGGACCACCCAAAGCTCCCATGGACTCAATCACCAACCAAAGAGAACACATGGAGGGATCCATGGCTCCAGATACTTATGTAGCAGAGAATGGCCTTATCTGACATCAAATGGAGGGGAGGCCCTTGGTCCTGTGGAAGCTTGATGCCCCAAGGTAGGGAAATGCTAGAGCGATGAGGTAGGAGTGTGTGAGTGAGTGGAGGAGCGCCCTCATACAGCCAAAGGGAGGAGGAAAGGGAGACTGGAGAGGGGGTTGTGGAGAGGTAACCTGGAAGGGAGATAGCATTTGAAATGTAAATGAATAAAATGATTAATAATACTACTAATAATAATAACAACAGAAAGCTGGATGGGTCCTTATTTCCATTGTGGAAATGTTTTAAAGTAGGAACTAGGAAATCATGGTTATCAGAGGAAAAGAGGAAACTGGGGTCATTTCTGACCGTCCCATCGTCATCCCTTCCACATGAGCAAGTAAATAACTACTCCAACCTTCTGTCAGAGACGCTGACCACACAAGGAAATGTGCAGAGCTAGACCTAGTGCCCAGTACACTCTAAAACCTTCTCTGTGCTTAGCAAATATTTGTTGAAACTGTGAAATATCTGTGGAAGAAACATCTGTAGGAAAAGAAAATAGAAAAGCCTCAAAAAACATATTTCAATGCTTTCTATGAAATCTTAGGCTGCTTTTTCTGTATCATTTATTTTCAGGCCAAATAATGATGTAAAGGAACCATCAGGCGGTTAGCTTGGGGTCAGTTGACTTCAGTTCCATTTTATTACAAAAAAATAAAGCTTTAGAAAAATTATAATACTGATAATATCAGCAAAATGTTGTGCTCGTTTTCACCTGTTCTTTCAGCCTGGTTTCCAATTCACTCCTGGGCTCAGACAAGTCCATTTTAATTTTCATGGACATATTCTAAAGGAAAAGTCATGGGATATCAACATAATTCATCTTTTAAAAAATACTAAGAAGAATGTAGCCACTTAGTAACGGAAGAGAATACAGCTTTTTGTTGAAGGGCAAAGCAGGTTGAGTTTTGATTAGGTTATGCAAATTTAAATTAACAGAAGGGCAACCAAGAATATACTGATTTTCATTTTCTTGGTTAAACAGGAGTTTTATGAGAAAAATAAATTCTGGATCAGGAAGACAGAAATGCAATCTTGCAGTTAATTGGAGAATAAGACCTTTAGGAAAGAAATTACAGCTGCAATTCTCCAAAACCACAGTTGAGGGCTCAACTAAAAGCATGCGGTAGAATGGCAGCCAAGCTGCTTCCGAAGCATGAGAATACCATCTTGTCAGCTCTCTAGAGCTCTGCATGCACACACACTTCATCACAACTTTTAAAGACACTGTGTGTGTGTGTGTGTGCGCGCGCGCGCGCGCGTGCGCGCGCACGTGTGTGACTTTAGCCATTCCTTTAATGTAAATAAATTCAACTCTTCTCAAGGAGCATGTGTGTGGACAGCATACTCTGCATGGTTTTTAAGACAAGATGAGCACTTGCCTTTCTGCTTCATTTTATATATGAAGATCTGAAGGCTGGGGATTAACTTTTCTGAGGAACATACACTTTGAGACAGAGCTGGGACTGTACCTAAAGCTTACTCTTAATTTTCCCACAGCATAGAGTAAATCAAAGCGTATAAATTGAAGCTTATTTTAAATGCCATAGGGAACAATTTCAAAGGATTCTTTTATAAAACACAAAAATTCCTTACATTATGTAAAATGTTCACCTCAAAGCTAGCTTATACTTAATTTTTTATCTTAAACGTGAGTCTACTGTTGAAACTGTTACTTCTCTTCTGACTCCCATTCTTATCATCTTAGGCTGTTGAGAAGACCTGCTTACTGTCCCCTGTGTCTGCCTGATGGGTTTCTCCTGACTTCAAGCCCCTCTTTCTGTTTAGTCACTTTCTCTTATTCTTCTTTTCATGTGTAAGTCATATTTTTTTTGTTAAAGAGCTTTGATATACTTTGAAATTATAAAGAAAAATATAAGTAAGAAAAACTATAAATAAAGTAATATATAATCAGTAAGTCTTAGGCAAATACTTAACATTTTAGAAAGAGTGACAAGGCAGTAAGCAGCGAGGGTATCTACAGTTGGCAGGCTTCTCTCTGTCTAGACCTCTCAATGGCCAATATGGACATCGGGCCTGTATAAAGTACCTCATCAAAGACAGAAAGCAAAGCTCCTTGATCTCCAGGGCACTAATTTCCCACAACAACAGGCTGCCTTTCAGCTCCTTTATGTTGTTTCTATGCCATAGATGCACATGTTCGATAATAGTTATGGCTCAACAGGAAAGGATCCAGAGAAATCCCAGTAGCTTAATGTAGCTTAATGCTGCAGGTCAAATGTTCTTAATTCCAATCGAAGTTGGGAAGATGCACACTGAAATTTCAGTTACACAGTAAATGAAGACTAAAATGGTTAAAAGCAAACTGGGAAGTCTCTGGA
Organism: Rattus norvegicus; assembly: GCF_021556685.1. NCBI lineage: Eukaryota > Metazoa > Chordata > Mammalia > Rodentia > Muridae > Rattus > Rattus norvegicus. The sequence continues at coordinate 71,155,311 of NC_141544.1, forward strand.
TATTCAGGGTATGGCTGCCAGAATCCTGTAATTAAGATTGTGTCATTGTTTCCATTATGATCCTTACTCTTAAAGGATTTTTAATTCAGTTACAATTCTAAGCTGAAATGAAGTTCAAGTACCTTACAGTAGGATATTATTCCCTATAAGAATAAAACATACAGCAACTATTTATCCATCCCAATGGTATTAGTAGTCTAAAGTCACAGGTTTCCCTAATAGAAGTAGTTCATAGTCAACAAGGAAGTCTACAGGAGCCAGGGTGAAATAAAGGACGCTAATCTGGTATGTGAAGAATAAAGAGGTTGCCTATTAACTGGAAAGACTTAATGTATATCACTTCAAGCCATTTTATTGGTGTGAACAGGAATTCAACAATATTGTATTTAGGTAGGAAGATCTACTTATTTTGGCTCCCTCTTTTCTGTGGTTACAATAATTGGAAACAAGAATTTTGATGATTTCTTTAGATCTCTTCTCAGAGTGAGCATTCGATGATAATTAAAATGTTTCCTTGTTCTGGTTTTCCTAGAACTGTCTCCTAAGTTATATGGCAGAGAAGGATAGAGAGGAAAATCAGTTACGTATTAAATCGATAGGGCCGAGGACAATAGGATCTACTCGTGGAGTGGTTTGAATGAGAAACGTCTCTCCTAGTTTCAGACATTTGAACACTTTTTCCTTCAGCTGTTATTATGGTTTGGGGAAATTTAAGTGATACAGCCTTGTTGGAGGAAGGACATCTACCACTGGATGTGGGCTTCAAAATTGAAAGCCTCACCTCCTACCAGTTTGCTCTCTTCATTTTGTGCTGTTTCAGGGTCTCAGCTTTCGTCTTCCTGTTCCTGCCACATGTCCATGATGTCCAGTTATGGGCTCTCACACTCTAGAACTATGCGTAAGTCAGGCAAACATTTTTGTACGTTTCCTTGGTCAGAGTTGCTTCTTATTGAAGCAAGAGAAAGCAATTAATACACTGAGTATATTCTACATCTCAGTGTCCACTCGTGTTACTTCATTTAAGATTAGCCTCCTGTGAATTCCACTGCCGTGTCGTACTGATTAGCAAGCACTCTAGTTACAGACTTGTTATTATTCCATCTAAGACTGCATTAGAAGTAATTTAAAAGCTGTAAAGTAAGTCCTGGATTAGGATCTATAGCCCACATACACATACATCACAATGTGTCAGAATATGAAGCTGTCTAAATGAAAATTCTTCCTTGTCAAAGATGAAAGCCAACTCATGTTCCAAGTTAAGAGGTAAAGTGAATGATCCCCCAAAAGTAAGCTCTTGTTTTACTCTCAGTTCTGACATCATGCTATGTTTAGGCAAATGCACTCCTCCCAGTGTACGCTTGGAAGATGCTCCCTGTCTTAGAGGACGAATGCACATTTTCCAAGGAGTCAGTAAGTCACCTCAAGGTTTTTATTGCTTGGAGATTTTCAATTAAGATTCTTATACTAGATAAGACTTTTAAAAATATAATGCATAGAAAATCAGATGATTAGTACACTGTTATCATTCCCATGTGTGTACACAATTGTTTTTCTGCTTGCCAAAATTTGTGCCAATTCATATTAAATAATTAATGAAAGATGCACAATACATATATTAATCCAGGAGAAAAGGAAACAAATGAAAAATAAGAAGAGCGCATATACTCCTAGTTACCCTTAGAATTTTAATCTTAATATATTTATTAAGCAAAGGAGGTCATACATAATGTGTAGGTACAGTTAAACATACAGTTATTTTAATAATGATTCCCTTTTCAGTTTTTACTGAATCTTTTTATGTGGCTATAGTATTTTACATGTTTTTCATTTCTCTTTTTAAAAAGAGTAATTTTTATCTTTAAAGGTTATTTATTCTTCATTATGTGTATGTATGTGAGCGTGTGTGCATTTATTGTATCATGTACATGCACGAATGCAGAGAAGTCAGAAGAAGATGTTAGATCCCCGGAAATAGAGAAAATTGTGAGCTGTTATGTGTGTGGGTACTGAACCTTTGTCCTCTTCAAGAACAGTAAGCTCTCCTGACCCCTGGGCCATCTGTCCAGCTCCTGTTTTCAATTTTTAGTTTGTGTATACATGTGTGTTGATGCGTAGGGATGAGAACATGAGTGCAAGTACTCATGGATGCCAGAGGTTGTGTATTGCCAGATGTGCATATTAATAACTGAGCTCAGGTCCTCTGGAAGAACAATCCATGCTTTTAACCATTGAACCGTATCTCTAGCCCCCATGTTTTTCTTACAAATAATCATATTTAAGGTAACATTACAGCTTATCAAGCAACCAAGAAAAACATTTTAAAGGACTGCAGTCTGAAGCACTATACTGTTTATGTTTACCTATTAATAAAAACCATTCTTTAAAAACCGTATGAAATTGAAAGTATATTCCATTTTACTTCCACAATATAGAATTGGGAGGCTGAAACTTACATGGATTTGTGTGTGTGTGTGTGTGTGTGTGTGTGTGTGTGTGTGTGTGTGAGAGAGAGAGAGAGAGAGAGAGAGAGAGAGAGAGAGAGGAGGTATTTTTAATAGTACAAATATGTCACTTTTCCTACCAAAGAATCAGAGATAAGTATGAGGAGAAAACCTATTCTAACTTTCCAAGAGTTGACAGGGGTGACACCTGGACCCTTTTGACTGCAGTCCATAACTTACCCTTGTTCCTGGGTTTGGGAGGTAGGTAGGTTTCATGCTAAAAGATTGCTCACAGGCCCCTGTGGAGTCCCAGGTCCACAGATGTACACATACCTACATACTTCCTGAAGACCTCTGGATATTTATGAAAACTGTTTGTAAAACCATAGCTACATGAGGAATTTAAGCAGAGATGTAACTAATGAAGAGCTCGCAGGTAGTGCTGCCCATGCCACAGATTGGGAGCAAGACGGAAGGAACATTAGCTCCTGGTTTAGGAGATGCGGAAAGAGAGAGCTGGAACCTTCTCCCCTCCCCAGTGCTCCAACCCCATCAGGAAGAGCCACTGTGTACTAAACACAGAGGAATGCAGCAGCAGCAACCACTCAGACAGCTTTGTGACACTTGGAAAAGTGAGCTGTGTGTCTGCCCGTGTCCGGAGGACATCAGATTTCAGCTTTTCTGACTGCTTTGTCACAGAGCTGGAGAAGAGATCCAATTCTGGAGAAAATGGACATGGATTATGGAAAGATAGGAGGTGCTTCTTTTAAAATCATATTTAAACACATGACCAAGCTATAACTTCTGACATTAAAAAGTAAAGTACTCAGTTAACTTGAACCAGCTGAAAATAACTCACAACATCCTCCTCATACAAAGTAACACACAGCAAAAACCTCACAAATGATTTTGCCTGTGAGAACAGACAGTGGTACAGAATAACAGATGGAAGGCCATTTTTACACTCACAGCACACTCACTGAACACAACTGCAAGCATCCCCACCACTCTAACTGAACAATGGTGACTCTGGCCTTGTGCTTCAAATGCCTCCTTTGGGAGCATTTCTGAAAGACTCCAGAGGGGCCTGTGAATGATAATGTAGCATGAAACCTTCCTACCTCCCAAACCCAGGAGCAAGGGAAAGTTGTGAACTGCGGTCAAAAGGGTCCAGGTGTCTGTCACCCCTGTCAAATCTTTCAAAGTTAGAGTAGGTTTTCTCCTTGTACTTATTTCTGATTCTTTGGGAGGAAAAGTGGCATATTTGTACTATTAAAAATATCACACTACCTACTATCTAAAAACTTTCATAAATCAATTAATTAAAAGTAATAAAGCTTCCTGCTAATTTCTCCTCAGAGTTGAAAGAAAGGTTATTTTCTTACCTTATACCATGTCTTCTGAACTGTCAGTGTCATTCAGTCAAAAATTTCAGTGTTAGTTCACTGGTTTTCAACTCTTTATTACAAAGCTTGAGGCAGTAATGAAACGGTGCTGATCTGCTAGCTTTCACGCTATAGAACGTCTATATTTATATGCTTGTGCTTCTATTTGGATCTATATTTATCTGCTTTATCTGCCTACAGTGCATCTGTTTCTCATACACACAGACATATATTTATATATATACACACATACTGTATATATATGTGTTAAATATAAACACACATACCACAAGAATGTATTCTAGTGTGCTTCTTTCAGCAGCCATGTAGGTGCATAAATACTCAGACACATGACAAATCTACAAAGAGCAAAAGTGTGCATGTAAATATAGACGCTGAGGGGAAGCACAGCTTAACAGCAATGCTCTCTGCCACACTCGGCTGCTGTCCTTTAAGACTGAACACTGTTCTAGGTCATGTCACTGACCATCCTGAGGAGAAATATCTCTGAGGTCAAGTCCATCTAGACAGAGAGAAATCATGCATTCCTTCTCACTCATTTTAAGGATGGGGAAACTGAGGTACTAAGCAACAGAGAGTGGGGAGTTGTCAAAAGTCAGAGTTGCAGTTAGAACCTCAGTATTACCTTCTAATCAACAGCCCGTGCACTGTGTCGAACTGAAGTAATGAAACTTACTTCAGTTAAATCATTATCCTTTTTTGCTATCCTTTCCTTCTATCTTTTTACTTTTTAAGATTTATTTTATTTTCAATTATGTTAACTTGTACATACTTGTGTGCGTCTGAGTGTGGGTGCCAATGGAGGTAGAAGAAAATGTTAGATCTCCTGGAGCTGGAGGTATAGGGAGTGGTGAGCCACCTGACGTGGATGCTTTGGACTGAGCTCGGGTTCTCTGAAGAGCTAGCTTAGCTCTCTACCTATCTCTATTCTTTACACATAAAGGATAAGCAACCATCATTGCTCTAAACATTTTGCACATATTATTTCATTTAATCTATACAATTTTTTTATAAAATAGGTATTATGGGTACTTTTGATTCTGTAAATTAAGAAGCCTTGGACTCAGAAATCTGAACAACTAACCCAGGTTAGTAGTCAGAAAGGCTTATTAGCTCTTATGATTCTCAAGTGCCACATTTTCATAGTAAACCAAGATAATTTCTTACTATACATATGATTATGATATAAATGCCAACCCAACAAACCAATTTACAGTGTAAATCTGGTAACTGTTCCAGAAGACACAATAAGCTGAAAGCAGAGGGTGATTCAATGTTTCTTTCATCAAAGGATAATGGGAAACTGATAGCACTGACCCAGAAAGAAAACACAGAAAGGCAAAGGAACGAAGAACCACAGCCTACCCCTTTCTGCATTTGAAATAGCACTTCTAAAGCAAACCTCCATTAAAAGCACAAAGTAATTCCCCCAAATTGTATCTGCCCCACTCACAAGGGCTAACGACAGACAAAAATTAAATAATGTCTGTATACTGTAGGCAATTTTCAAGTATCATCAAAGATTGCCAATTTTGAGCCATTCCAAGACAAGGGTTTTCATACTTTTGCTGATGGCACAGAACTTTTTATGGGGAGGTGTAATGTTGACTGGGACACCCTACATCCATAAGCTAACACCCGGGAAGTTATACTAATCCATGCGTGAAGTTCTTCACATGTGTCATAGTGATATTTACTCTGTAACTGTGAATTAAATCCAAATTTTCAAGACAAGTTTGTTACAAATAGTACATTTTACTTGACTCCTTCAGAACATATAGTCCCTCTCTATAGAACACAGACCAAGTACACTGTAGAGTGTTGCAGGACATTTGATCACATCATGAACCCCAAGATGGTTATTTACTGAAAATGCTGTTTCTTGTTGTGGTGCGGCTCAGCCTTAACACACACCTTTAATCTCTTTGGCAGAAATATAGACATGAAGACAAAGTTAGTTTGTGGAAGGTAACAACCATGCAAGAAAGTGATATCTAACTGAGTGGCAGACAGAGTGATAAACCAGAGAAAGATTTGACAGAATAGTTATGCCCTCATGAGAGGACACAGAAAAGAGAAGCTACTTAAGAGAGAGCAGCTCAGAGAAAATGCGAGAAGGCAGTTTTACTGGGGTAGTGTAGAGAGACAGGTTAGAGAGAGAAAGAAAAAGAGCCAGAGAATGAGGAGGAGACAGGAGATTAAACAGGCTGCCAAAGTTATTATGAGTCCAAGCAGAGCAATTCAGTAGGAAACCGAGAGAAGACAGGTTGGATCAGTCATCTTGGACAAGAATTGGAGCCAGAACAGCTGAGCAAAACCAGCCAGAGGGAAATCAGAAAGAACTAAAAAGGGGTGAGCTTATTCTGCAGTAATTCTCAGAAACTGAAAACATTCTAGGCTTAGATTAGATTTACAGAGGCTAGAAGCTTCCGGAACTAGGCACAGGTTAGCAGGCTGAGGCAGCTAGCTCCTAAGACTATAACTGGAACAGAAGAATAAAAGTTATTTTAATAGTAGGACTTAAAATCATAGGTATATTATGCTTTGAAAATGAAAGTTAGATTTGAATTTGAATTGCAGGACTGGTAATATTTATAAAAACCTCTCTGAATCTGGCTGACCAGCTGTGGAATAAATATCAGCCCCTGTTTGTTAAAACCACAGTTAGGTTAAAGTTTATCCCAGCATAATTAATGCCCCCCTCATGAGGAGGCATTAATTGTTATGCATTTAAGAAGGACATTTAGATATGACTTTCTATATAAATGACACAACTCGCTTGGGAGTAATAGATATAGAGTAACATTTTGTGGTGGTTTAATGAAAGATTAACTTCTTGGTTATTAGACGCAATCCAAATAAAGATAGAAATAAAAGCATTTTGTTGTGTCACATTTAAGTGAAAGATCTAAGGAAGATGAGTTAAAACTCTCTTGGCTTTGTGAATGCCGTTACTTTCATTTAATGTGGCAAAATGAAGCCCCGATATACATTCTTAACATCAGTAATAATAATGATGGTAAGGATGATGATGATTATGGAAAAATATCACAGTCAGGGATAGGTAGGCTCTCTGTCTTCTGACATTCTAACATTTCCACAGTGGCCAGTAGAGTAATAATTACTGCAAGGTCATAGTTACAAAGGGCTATGCTTTTCCCCAAACTCTCTGAGATTACCCACAGAGGCTCCAAATATTAGGTAACGCTGTGTACCTCTCCTGAGATAATGAGAGTGAGTCAGGGTTAGGTCAGGGTTTCAGGTTAGAGGGGTGGGGTGGAGGGTAGTTTTCAGTTCAAGTATGAGAACAGTTTAATTTAAGCAGAGAGTGAGCTACAGAGCATTTCATGTGAGGAAAGAGAAGACACAAACACTACACAGAGAAGGTAGCTACAAACACAGGCTCTGTGGAACTCAACTGCTAACTGCCTCAAAGCAACTATCCCTCCCCCTACATTCAAATACACTGAGAAATGAACCAAAAAGCCCAGGGTGCAACATAAATCCTGCTATCCCAATAACACACACAGATGTTCTGCCATTGTTTTCTTTTATGCACATTTTAATTAAGAGATCCGAATCAAGCATTAAAATGTTATTAAATAGCTTGCTTCCATGTTCACTATATGTCATTTATTATGCATTTTTCAGAAGGACTACTGGGAGTTTTGTGTCACTGTTACAGGAGTCCTGCTAACTCTGGCCCTTTTAGCTGACCAAGTATATGCAAGAGAGCTTTTCTGGGCCAAGCAGGAGAATGAGCGCTCTCCCTTCTTTAACTCAGTCAGGCAGCTCCCATTCCCCATTGTACCCCTTGGCAGAATGACAAGCTGCACTGCACTGCTCTAACACTGCAGGAGGTCCTAGGTCCATAGCAACCTTTCTGATTTTTCACAAGAGGCCCGATTCCAAATACTCTCCCATTGTCCTCACAAGAAAATGGTCTGCATGCCCGCATTGTGCTCTTTCCCTGTGTCGCTTGAAAACCTCAGGAACACTAAGCTACCAAATGAGGGACCTTCCATCCTGGGGGTTATACATATGCCCTGGACTAGACACACTGAGAGACACGGAAACAAACGGGCTTTTCTCCTTCTGCAACACTGGCTATTTCTAGTTTATAACTTGTCTCCATGTACGTCTATCCAACCCTTTGAGTACTCTGTAGTATTCAAGGGTTCATATATGCATATTCAGAGTCCTTCATTTCCCAGATTCCATGCATATCGAGACATTCTTCTCACCAACCCGAACACTCGGATCACAGGTGTCCTGCAGTCTGCACAATGCAGTTTAAGTGCCTTTACCATATGGCAGCATCCTGGAAGTCCAAATTCATATTATGCCTTGTGAATATAGGGTGGTGGGTTCTCAGAGGGCAGGACTCAGGTCTTAGGAAAGTGCGGCTCAGTGCCTAGCACACTGTGAATGACCTGACTGTAAGAGGTGAAAGTGCTTTTCTTTACCTTTCTAGTTTCTTATTCAGGGTAGACGGTGGCTGTCCGGCCCTGATGTGAAAGGAAGCCTCAGTAACCTTGTAGTCAGTTTATTTTACTTACATTGCCTCATTCGCAGCATCAATGACGGTAGGGATGATTTGGTTGCTCTGAGTATAAAGCTGACACTGGAGGAAGTAGGTTTGCTACGATCACAGAAGAGACAGGGGTCAGAAAGGAGGAACTGCAGGGTTTTAACATTCCCTTGAGAAGGAATTCTCAAAAAGGTACCACAGAAAGAATGGAACTGGATCAGTGTCCTGGCAAGTACCTTAGCAATATGTGTCAAAAACTTACAAGAACATGCATGTTGTTATCCCAGAAAGTGTATGTCTAGGATCTAAAGGAAGTAATCAAAACTCTACATACAAATTTGGAAGCAAGTATGTTTATCATGTTTCTTAGGATTGTGAAGAATAGAAAACTTTATCTGACAATAGAGTGTTGATTAAATAAATGATAATATAACCATTTACTGGCATAGTGTGCAAATATTAAAAATATTTGGATACTACTTAGTGACACAAAGAAAACAAATGAAAAAACAATCTAAAAATATATAAAAAGAAATATATCAATATATATGCCTGAGTTAAATACTGTCTTAGATAGGGTTTTACTGCTGTGAACAGACACCATGACCAAGGTAACTCTTACAAGGACAGCATATAATTATATGGGGCTGGCTTACAGGTTCAGAGGTTCAGTCCATTATCATCAATGTAGGAGCAGAAATGTGGCAAAAAGAGGAGCTAAGAGCTCTACATCTTATATGAAGGCTGCTAGGAGAAGACTGGCTTACAGGCAGCCGGGACAAGGGTCTTAAAGCCCACAGTGACACGATTCATCCAACAAGGCCACACCTCCAAAAAGTGTTCCTCCCTGGGCCAAACTTACCACAAATACCATTGATGTAAATGTCTGAAAATTATATCTAAAAAATTTGAATTAGCAGAAAACATTATACCTGGTTGGAGAAATTGTGAGTGATTTTTATTTCTTTTGAAATTAAGGTACATTAATTTTATGGTAAAATATTGCTTAATAAATATTCTTTAATAAATACTGTTAAATATATCCAAGTCTTTCTTAAGGCACGAAGAGACTGCACTAGTGTAGGAGTTCTCCTAACTTTTTAAAGAGAGTGTCAAATTCTAAACCATCATGTGTTGTGGGAAATGTAGTTGTAGTCGATACTCTAACCTTACATAAATAAGACTTTAATAGCTGAGTACTGTTAATCTTAGGCCCTTTCACAGAAAAATTACCAGTGAACTGTTAGTAAGGATGAGGAATATTAAAGATTGGGATAGGGATTCTGAGGCCCTTCGTTCAAAAGTTTGATCCTCACTTTTGCCATAAATTCAGGCTTCCCAGTATTATCTAATGCCATGATACTATATTAATTAGATTCACAACACAATACTTGTTCTTTTTCTGACTCACAGATTGCTTATTACTGATACATCTGCTTATGAGATGTTGATGCTATAGAGAATGAAGCCCAGCTCCATGAGGACCTTCATGAAAGGACCTTCAGTCCTTCATGAAAACATATTGTAGGTTTGCTGACATCGGGAGGAGCTTAGTTCAGTGTAGCCCAATTCCAGGCAGTAAATGAATCATGCTGTCTAATATGCTTATACTTCCTTTAAAGAGTTACCACCTTTCAGTGGCTCTTACCCACATGCTCACACTCAGCCATACATGATTTGCAATGGAGGATAAAGTAGAAAAAAAATGAAGGAACCATAACAGGTCATACTTATTCCCAAATAATAAGCCAGGAAAAGCTTAAGTATATTAGTACTAAAAGAAGAATTAGGTGGGTATATGAACAATAGCTGAGTCATGACACTTAAGAATTTCAGCAAATGCTGATGAACTGCTGCTGCAAGAAGAAACTGTCCTACTTAACTCAGCATATGCAATCCATGTAGAAATAGTAATTACTTAATATTACAGACTTATGAAGGAGGAATGTTCTGAAACAGTCTCCCTATGGGGAAATCAGATTTCCAGCCCAGTTCAAGGCTTATAACCAAGACGTCCAGTGTTGTACAGACTCTACATTCTAAGCTCCACAAGCATCAGTAAGTACACTACAGCTAAAAAAGAATGAACTATGGGTGTTTTGAGCCTTTTAGTTCTAGGTAGCCTTTATTCATTCTTCTTCCCTAAATCAGGAAAACAAATTCTGGTCTTCTCTATCTTTGCTCAACTACAAGGAGAAAGCTAGCTTCTCTCTGTGTATATCTTCCTGTGACTTCTCTTTCCCTGGATGCCCTGCCTGTCCCTTCCCAACCATTTAAGTCCTCTGTACTTCAGAAATTGGGCCTAACTTCAATCTTCAATTTTATTATATGTAGCACAGATTTCCTTACTTAAAAATACTCCCACTCCCCAAATAATAGGGTTTCTCCTCTACCCCATATTTTAATGCAAACAATAATTGATATATTTCATGCACCTGAGTATGACTGGGGACTGTATGTGTCTTGAGTAAATACCCACACTGGTTTACTGGTTCACTTTTCACATATGTCAGAAACTTTTAAAGAAGGGAGAAGTAAATGAAATTAGTACTTAAAATCATACAGGATGTATCTTAAAACACTGCCCATCCCTTACTTGCTGGAGCTTTATAAAGAAAATATGTAAGTGGAAATAAAAATATTTTAAATGTCCTGTCCTAACTCCCCCATCTTAGGTCCTGTGTCATATATTCAACTACTTACAACAGCACTTTCCCTGTATAAGAATTTAAAACTCATCAAGCACCCTAATTAAATTGTTCTCCTAAATTTGCTCATAATTCCATAGCCCCCACAGCTTCCAACTCTCCAATGCTGATGATACTTCTATTTCTTCAGTGGTTTAGGCACTCATTGCACTTGTGGTCTCTTCCTCTAGATCTACTCTCAAGTTAGCAGAACTGATTTCATTACTCCTGCTGGACGGTCACTATTGCTATGATAAAGCACCATGACCAAAGCAACTTGCAGATGAAAAAGCTTATTTGCTTTATGTTTCCACATCTTAGCTCATCAAAAGAAGTCAGGACAGGCTGCACCCGGAGCTGACCTGGTCCTACAGCTCTCTGTTCCCTAATCCTATTGGGGAGAGAGCTGGACTCTCAGAAGTGAGGACAATCCTGAGAGCTCAGGAGAGACTACCATTGCCGCTCACAACCTGCCTTGAGCTCCCTTGACTCAGGAACCTAGGAACGGTCAGGGGCAGGATCATTCCAGTCTCTGCCTGTACCCAAAGCTGGAAAGCCAGACACCAGGAGCCCTGACACACCTGAGAGCAGAGGTGAGACCACCACTTCTGCTCCAAGGGACCCGCCTGGAGCACTGGGGACACAGCACCACAGGAACAATATGGAATAGAACACTTTGGGTTTCTGCCTGCACCCAGAGATGACCAGGTCTGAGAGTTCTCTGTACCAAGATCCCAACTGGGAGCAAGCCACTCTCCAGGAGAGCTGACACACAGACTTACAGGAAGGTAAAGCCACGGTCAGCAAGACCAGCTAACACCAGAGACAAGCAGATTGTGAGAGGCAAGAAAAAGAACCTAAGCAACAGAAACCAAGACTACTTGGCATCATCACAGCCCAACTCTCCCACCAAAACAAATACTGGATATCCCAACAAACCGGAAAAACAAGATTTGAAATTAAAATCACATCTCATGATGATGTTAGAGGACTTTAAGAAGGACATAAATAACTTCCTTAAAGAAATACAGGACAACACAGGTAAACAGTAGAAGCCCTTAAACAAGAAACACAAAAATTCCTTAAAGATTTATAGGAAGACACAGCTAAAAAAGTGAAGGAATTGAACAAAATCATCCATGATCTAAAAATGGAAATAGAAACAATAAAGAAATCACAAAGGGAGACAACCCTGTAAGTAGAAAACGTAGGAAAGAGATCAGGAGTCACAGATGCAAGCATCACCAACACAATACAAGAGATAGAAGAGAGAATCTCAGGAGCAGAAGATTCCATAGAAAACATAGACACAACTATCAAAAATAATGTAAAAATGCAAAAAGCTCCTAACCCAAAACATTCAGGAAATCCAGGACACAATGAGAAGATCAAATCTAAGGATAATAGGTATAGAAGAGAGTGAAGACTCACAACTTAAAGGGCCAGTAAATATCTTCAACAAAATTATAGAAGAAAACTTCCCTAACCTAAAGAAAGAGATGCCAATAAGCATAAAAGAAGCCTACAGAACTCCAAATAGATTGGACCAGAAAAGAAATTCCTCCCATCACATAATAATCAAAATACCAAATGCAAAAAACAAAGAAAGAATATTAAAAGCAATAAGAGAAAGAGGGCAATTAATATGTAAAGGCAGACCTATCAGAATTACACTAGACTTCTCACCAGAGACTATGAAAGCTAGAAGATCCTGGACAGATGTCATACAGACCCTAAGAGAACACAAATGCCAGCTCAGGCTACTATATCCAGCAAAACTCTCAATTAACATAGCTGAAGAAACCAAGATATTCAATGAAAAAAACAAATTTACACAATAACTTTCCACAAATCCAGTCCTACAAAGGATAATAGATGAAAAACTCAAGGAGGGAAACTATACGCTAGAAAAAGCAAGAAAGTAATCTTCTTGCAACAAACTCCAAAAAAGAGAGGCACACAAATATAATTCCACCTCTAACAACAAAAATAACAGGAAAAAACAATCAATATTCCTTAATATCTCTTAACACCAATGGACTTAATTCCCCAATAAAAAGACATAGATGAACAGATGGGGAAAGAGGACCCAGAATTTTGCTAAATACAGGAAACACACCTCAGTGACAAAGACAAAGGAAAAGGCTCAAGAACTCAGAGGAAAAGGCTGAAGAACAATTTTGCACACAAATGGTCCCAAGAAACAAGCTGGAGTAGCCAGTCTAGTATCAAATAAAATCGACTTTCAAAGAAAAGTTATCAAAAAAAATATAAGGAAGGACACTTCATATTCATCAAAGGAAAAGTCCACAAAGATGAACTCTCAATCCTGAATATCTATAATCCAAAAGCAAGGGCACCTACATTCATAAAAGAAGTGGAAGCAATCCCACTAAAATCAGGGACTAGACAAGGCTGCCCATTCTCTCCCTACTTATTCAATATAGTACTCAAAGTCCTAGCCAGAGCAATCAGACAACAAAAGGAGGTCAAAGGAACACACATTGGAAAGGAAGAAGTCAAAATATCACTATTTGCAGATGATATGATATGATAGTAGGCTTAAGTGACTCCAAAAGTTCCACCAGAGAAGTAATAATTCTGATAAGCAACTTCAGCAAATTGGACATAGTACTACCTGAGGACCAAGGTATACCACTCCTGGGCATATACCCAAAAGATGCTCCAACATGGAACAAGGGCACACGCTCCACTATGTTCATCGCAGCCTTATTTATAATAGCCAGAAGCTGGAAAGAACCCAGATGCCCTTCAACAGAGGAATGGATACAGAAACTGTGGTACATCTACAACGGAGTACTACTCAGCTATCAAAAACAATGACTTCATGAAGTTCATAGGCAAATGGAATTAGAAAGTATCATCCGGAGTGAAGAGGTAAACCAATCACACACACTCTCTCTCTCTTTCTCTCTCTCTCTCTCTCTCTCTCTCTCTCTCTCTCTCTCTCTCTCTCTCTCTCACACACACACACACACACACACACACACACACACACACGAAGACAAAAAACCAGAAACCAAAAACCAAACAAACAGACAGACAAACAAAAAACCGCACTTAGTATGCTATGCACTCACTGATAAGTCATGTAAGTCCAAAAGCTCGAATTACCCAAGATACAATCCACAGATCACATGAAGCTCAAGAAGGATGAAGGATGGCCAAAGTGTAGATGCTTCAGTTCTGCTTAAAAAGGGGAACAAAAATATTCATAGGAGGGGACATGGAGACAAAGTTTGGGGCAGAGAGACCGAAGGAATGGCCATTCAGAGCCTGTGCCACCTGGGGATCCAGCCCATATACATACAGCCACCAAACCAACACAACATTGCTGATGCCAAGAAGTGCATGCTGACAGGAGCCTGCTAAAGCTGTCTCCTGAGAAGCTCTGCCAGAGCTTTACAAATACAGAGGCAAATGTTCACAGTCAACCATTGAACTGAGAACAAGGTCCCCATTGGAGGAGTTAGAGAAGGGATTGAAGGAACTGAAGGGGTTTGCAACCTCATAAGAATGACAATACCAACCAACCGAAGCTCCCAGGGACTAAACCACTACCCAGAGAGTACACATGGAGAGACCCATGGCTCCAGCTGCATATGTAGCAGAGGATGGCCTTGTTGGGCACCAATGGGAGAAGTCCCTGGTCCTGCCAAGGCTGGATCCCCCAGTGTAGGGGAATGTCAGGGAGGGGAGGTGGGTAGGGATGGATGGTTGGGGAGTGGGGAACACCCTCTTAGAAGAAGGAAGAGGGGCAATGGGATAGGGGGTTTATGGATGGAAACTAGGAAAGGGGAATAACATTTGACATGTAAATTTAAAAAATACAATAAAAAATTAAAATAAAATAAATAAAAGAAGTCAGGACAAGAACTCAAGCAGTGGAAGAACCTGGAGGCAGGAGTTGATGAGAGGCCATGGAGGGGTGCTGCTTACTTGCTTGCTCTCCAGTGCTTGCATGACCTGCTTTCCTATAGAACCCAGGACCAGTAGTCCAGAGGGTTCTCTAAACACAATGGCGTGGGGCCTCCCACATCAACCACTAATTAGGAAATGCTCACAGGCTTGCCTGGGAGCCCCATCTTACAGAAGCATTTTCTTAATGGAGGTCCCATCTCTCAAATGACTAGCCCTTATCGAGTTGCTATAAAACTGCCCAGGACATCTCCATTCCCTTTCACTGCTGTTGCCAAAGACATTCATGAACCGACAGGATAGTTTTTCATCACTTTTCCTCCCCATTTTGATATCTGACAATTCTCCACAGAGTAGTAAGACATCTTTTAGCCCATACAGGAGAGTACAAGACCCATAAAAAAATAAAAGGAAAACTAAAAACCATACAAAGACCAATCCCTGGATGGCTACTGTCAAGTCTGTGGCATGATCTTTGCGATTTAACCCTATTCATATACATGGTCACTCTCACTTCATATGGACTATGCATCTTATTGCCCTCTTACAATACCCTTTTCCTCTGACTAAAATATTCTTTCCTTTGGTTACCATTGCTAAGCTTCTTCTCATTACTTAAATATGTTTCCAACTGTATCTTTTTCAGTGAGACCTTTCCTACCTACCAATTCCAAATCACATTTTCTCTAGAGTATCCCTGCTTTCTACCTTACACTCCATTCTTTTCTCCATAAATTTAATATTTTAAAATATTTTTTTCTGTTTACTCAATTGTGGCCTTTCTCTCCTATCACAAGGTAAGCTTTGTTGGGGGTGGGACTTGGGGAGGGTGTCTTCAATTTATTACTGTATTTCCACTTATCAGAACAATGTCTGCAACAGTACAAGTGATTGATACCTACCAAATGACTGAATGGGGAAGAGGTGAATAAAGTGTTCTAGTACTGATAAATCCCATCTCAGTCATATGAACTTTAAATAGAAAACACTTATGCTTCGCAGTGCGGTGAAACTCTGGATGGCGGCCTCTGTTCTTTCCACCCGACTGCTCAGGCTAGTCTGGGAAAACTCCTACGCACTGCGGCTAAGGTCCTATAATGTCACTCCTGAGAGGAGTCGAGTCAAACTAGACAGTTGGCTAAAGAATATTATCTCTTCCAAGCTTGTGACTGAAAGGTTTTCCCAGTGCAACAAGAACTTTGGCCCGAGGAACTGTCAATCTGGAGGTGAAATAAAGTATCCTTATGTAGCAAATATACTGTGAAATCATCAACTATAGTTCTTCTTTGTATTCACATATCCAAAGCCTCCCTGAAGAGGGTAGAGCTTCAATAAATATTTATTAAACACATAAACAAACTGATTTATTAAACAACACAGTTTTAAGCGATGCTATCTGACTAAGATTTGTGACAGCGTTAAGTGATTTTACTGATAAAACAAATGCTCAATTAGAAATATGCTACTGTAGAGGAATTTTAGACCAACAACATGGCTGCTCTGGCAAGGGATCACAACCAAAGACCTTCTAGGTCTATATGGTGCAGCTGGGATGCAGACACATCTGGATTGCAGGATGATCTGGTTAGAATTCAGACACATTCTTAGTACAAACCTTTAATCCCAAACAATGCAGGCAAGGCTTATTTGTAGAAGGAAGCAACCATATTTGAAAGTGAATTCTAATTGAGGGGCAAAGTGAGCAATCAGAGAACTATTTGACAGAATGAGTCAGAGATAGGATATGCCAACTCTCACAAGAACAGACAGAAAAGAGAGACAATTTAAGAGATCACTACTGAGAAGGAGCCAGAATTAGAACAAATCACAAGAGTTAGTTTGAGGCTAGATAAAGCAATTCAGTCAGAAACCAAGAGAAGCTGTATTGAATCAGTTACCTTGTAGAGGAGTTTGATTCAGAACATCTGAGTTGAACAAGCCATAGTTCAAAAAGAACTAAAAAGGGTGAGCTTATTAAGCAGTAGGCTTCCAAGACAATTACGTCAGGCAAATAAAAGATATGTTTACATGCTACATAGAATTTATTCTTGTAGTCTTCCTTTATAGATTGGATTGGATCCATGTATATGTACATACAACTTATAGTATAGTTTGATATATCTTGTATCTGGTTCTTAGTACAGGTGTTGGGCTATAAGAAGGGGAATGAACTCTAAAGCAATGGATAGGTATGTTAGAAGAGCTGGCAACAATTAGTGAGGATTAGAGAGTGCCAGTCCACCATCATTATCAGATGATAGATAATGAAAATCAAACCAACTAAAATATGGATTTCTACCTTGATTCCACGTAAACCTTGAGCTCTGAAGCCCCTTCCTGAACACAAGGAAGCAGAGCTGATGTTGATTTACTATGAGGCTGCAATCTTGAGTATTACTTTGTTGAAGTGAAAAATATACAATGCATAAAAATGTCTAACTTTTTACCCAAACTCTTAGAGTAAGGTAAAATAGTTTACCAAATGGATGCCATGAAAACTGGGCCTTACAAATAGATTGTTCATTAGTTGCTGAAGCATTTTGAAATGACGTGAATGGCAGGCGTGAGAAAACATAACTGTAACTGTTGAGTCAACATGCCTTATGAGAATCCATAGATGAGTTTCCTTTCCAGTTTCTTTGAGATGAAGGATCCTCTGGCTTTAGACTTTGATTATGAAACAATAAAGGCTTCAGATGAGGTGACCACATTTATCACAGTTTAGCTTAAGAATTTGGTTCTTTTATATGTATAATATTTTTTATATACACTCTTCAGATAGATCTAGACTCTGAAGTAGGCATGGTAGGCATCTTGGCAGTACTAGGTTAGAAATGCCGCACGTAATCAGCTTTGGATATCCTAGTCCACTGCACAATGCATAAATCCCCTCTCCTTTAATTTCCTTTGCATTTTCCCTGCATTTTGGACGTCTTAGTTGGGTTTTAAGAGTGCAGGTTTATACTGATTTTACTATAATCAAGGACATTAATTTGAGGTTGTTAGGACAATTTCCTATACTTGAGAAGAAAGGAAAAAGTGAGACCAGCCATAGAGACTGTACTCAATTGACACATGGACTCATCTATTTTTTTATAACCCCAAATGTGGTACTTTCTGATGGTGATGTCACTATGAGGAATTAAAATTTTCCTATTCAGAGTACATGTTTTCTACATACCCCATGACTAAACACATGCAATTACGCTACAAAGGGCAGGATCTACAAAGCCATGGCAGCCTGAATTCTGCTCAGACATTTGTCAGAAGACAAGTGGGGGCCTCATGATCCTTTTGCCCAAACACCAGCCCACTAGGAACATCTGGCTTCCTGTGAGCTCCAGGGTAGTGGTTGGCTTTGGAGCATACAATACCCATCAGAAATATTTCATCTTCCAAAGAGTTTAGAGTGCCAGCTTTAAGCCTTGAAGGGCACTAGCTTCTTTCTAAATATTTCTGGTCAGTCATAGCAAGTCAGTCTACTTTTGAGGTTTCATTTCTTTTATGTCTTTTAAATTTAATGATAAAAAGAAACATCTAAATTTATAATACACATGAAACAGTGAAATTAGGAAAAAATTCTATTTGATGTATGTCTGTTTTTTCTTAAGTTCCCATGACTAAAAAGATCAACAGTTAGCTACATTTGTAATATTTATGCCTCCCAGACTCAGGGTAATGAGTTTCATCTCTGATCGAATTTTTATAACTGACTTTCATTTACCTGTGAAGTAGGTAGTAGGAAGCCTTAGTATGCATTGCCCTAAAGAATCAGATGCAAGAACGAGTTCTATGGCAAGGAATAGAAAAGAAAAAAATTGTCCCTCTAATCTGCCCCCACCACTGTACATCCCTGCTTCCTGCAGGTCCTATGTACAAATAATGACATAGGTGAAATACAGAGGAAGATTAATCGAAATCAGAAAATCATTATCCTTTAGCTCTCTGCTTCACGAAACCCTGGTGTGTCCTCTTAACTTTGGCCAAATGCCTAGCTGAGAGAATTCTTCCACAAGATGAACACGCTTCAGAGCAAACTCTTATCCTAATTGATGGTTTTAAAAGCCCAACCCTGCGTTCTGTTTAGGGCTTTGGTTAGGCAGGTAAGCCAAAACAGTGGAGACAGGACTTCCTCCATTACACTGGCTGGAACCCAGGTTGCACTAATTCAGCCTAAATAGAAAACCTCTGCTTTTCCATCCCTTTGTTCTCTTGGATGTCACAGCTTCCTGCTCTATTCGCTTCCTTTTATAGTCTTCCCTCACTAAGCATTTCAGGGGAAGAAAAAAATAGCTAAATAAAGATCACAGTCTGTTCCATTGTGTCCCCTTCTTCTTCATCATCTTCTTTTCCATTTGTGCAATGTTGTGGCACCTATTAACTACCAATGTTTTCAGAATGACATTATACAAGGTGCAGGCTGTACCACTGTGCCCTAAAAATATCAACAACTGCATTAGTCTCACAATAATTAATGGCAGGCATTATGCAAATGACAACTTTTTCGCTGCAAAATAATGACATTTCTTCATTTTGAGCAGAGTTATGCAAAACAATGAATTTAGGATGATAAATCACACAGGAGAATTAAGAAAGCCATAACGTTCCTGCCCAGGCAGGCAGAAAGATAGACAGACCAACAATTTAGAAGACATTGTTTGTTCTCACACCACTATAAAAAATCATAGCCAGTCGGCCATTAATGTGTGTGGGGTTTTTTTTCTTCTCCCCTTTAGGCTACAATGCATAAGGGGATGCTAAATTCTAGCAACTGGATCATTACAAGTCACAAGCAAATTTTTCTTTATTAACCTTAATAAGTCATTCACTCAGAGACTACAGTCATCAGGCAAATAAAAAGTATCACATGCCATTCTGCTACACATTAACTAATTCCTTATGCAAACATCACAACATATAGCAATTACTGCCGCTCAAAAACACAAAGTCATTTTCAATTTATTTTATTGCTTTTATACTTGGCCATTTCCTGTAGCACATTATCGTTTCTTTCCATAACAACCGGAGGTGAAATGGAGAAGAATTCAGTAGCAGTGAGCCCTTCCCCAGCCACCTCTGTCACACACACCTTTCCCCTGCTTCTGACTACAAAGGAAGGGTGGGCTGGGTAGGATGTGAGGGCTCCTTCACAGTGAATCCCCAAACAAGCTCTAACAGGAGTGGCACAATCAGCCCCTGCACCCGGTGGCAGAGACCCAGGGCTCACTGTCGCTTTCCTGGATTCAGTAAAGCAGGGTAAAATCGCAGGTCTAGCTCTGCCACTGACAGGTGAACATAGAAGTCAGCACACGGGTGTTAACCCAGTAGATGCGCATTACAGCTAATGAGAATTAGAGGCTGGCTAGCGCCTGTTGTTCCACTCAGCACAGGACCTGTCTCTTCTAAAGCTGTAATAAATACTGAAATACTAAACCCACCAATGTTAAACAGGATCTCTTTTTCTCTTTGATCCCATAGCAATCTTCATCTAAGATTTCCAGGACCTGAAATGAAACCGTTTCATTTCTCTTGATGTTTCTGGCCCATTTTACAGACTGACAAACATTCTGAAGAATTAGGGACTTCACATACAGTTGAACAATGAGGCAGCTAAGATTTGACCTCCTCTGAGGCATTCTGACCTGAGACTTGTGGCCTCCCTTGAGTAATCAGAACACTCTTTCTGGATGGTAAATAATCATGTAGAAATAGCCTGTCCATGTCCCGTTTCCCACATCTCCATCCGTTTTCCTAAATCCACAACCCATTCCCTCCTTTTAAGGTAGAACACTTCCAAAACACACTCAGGAAAAGCTTCCTTTTCAGACTTTCTTCCTGAAGGGAATAACATTTTGCAGTTCTCCTTAAATAAAATCCAGCCCATGCTGGATCAATAAGAATGATGCCCATTTCCCTAATGGCAGCCGATTGCCATTTGCTATTCAAATCAGACTAGATAAATTACAGTACATGCCAGGGAACAGGCCAGTGAATTAAGACAGGCCTCCAGAGGACCAGCGATATTATTAATCTTTTAAGACACTATCATATTTCTTCTTGACAGTGTGCGTAGACTCACAGACACACTGCACCCAGATTGAAATATCAGCTGCAGAAAAAATCAATAGTGTTAGAAACACAATAATTTTTGGTCTGCAGGGCCTGCACCATACAACACTTGGGCTCTCTGTGCCATCGCCTCTCACTGGATACTTCCCAATTTCCCCTTCTATAGCTTTTGATCTTCTTTTTCCAGTCCACGGTTTTAAAAGCTTGTAAACCCAATGACAAGATATTACCGAGTTCCCACCATGAATATGAGCCACTATGGTTAACATCGGTTTTCCGTAGGCTGACATGAAACCGAAATGCAGGTTTTCCTGGTAAAGTGCTTTGCTATTGGGTTGCTGGTCTTGTGCCCTTAGTAAAGGGTCCTACCTCTTGTGAACCAGGTTCTATTACAGATAGAATTAGAGACACAAAGGCTTCAGGGAAGAGGATGGAGAGTACTGTGTGGTGAGAAGCAATGTCCAACCACATTCTAAAAACAAGGGCTTCGCTCAGCCTACGTTATGACACACTCCTGTTGCCACCTATCAGAGCAAGTGACAAACAACTTCCTAGTCAGGCTCACGGAGGACATAAGAACTTAAACTAGGCAGAGTCTGTTGGATCGTGGTGGCTATCCTTCCCATCTTCCTGGCTTGGTGCTGACTGTTCTTTATGGTTTCCACTGCAGTCTGGAGTTTCTGATCCATGCTCATACTTTCCAACTGGTAAAGAAGCGTAAGCAAGGACAAAACAGCAAATGAGGCAAAATGAAAACAAAAGCAACTACTCACCTAGTAGCGCGGAGAAGCCACCATCACTAGGCACCTCTGGAGTCTCTTCATCCTACTGCTCTTTCTAGCTACTTCTCACTCTTCCTTCGTTTTATAGGAAACGTAGTTAAATAACTATATTTACTATCACCATGGCTCCACTTCCTGGACTTCCCCCATGTGTTGCGATCAAGCTTTTATGCTATGCGCTCCACCATCCTCACTCCTGTCAAACCCTCTGGTCACACTGCTCTTCTCCTTTCACTCAGCTTTACAGTGAGGATGCAACACTGTTAGCGACTTTCCCTTTCCTGAAGCACTGTGGTTATCTTCTGGGAGACCTCGTCCAGAGTTTCTATCACCTTATTTGGGACATGGAATCCATTAACGTCTCAGCATATCTAAAGCCTGTGGCTCACAGTTCATTCTCAAGTTGCTCATTGAGACAGTCTAGCACATTTGGCCAAACAATGAATTACGAGAAGGTGCTTCTGAGAGATTTGAGTTTGGGATGTTTGACTTTATGACTTTCAAATGCAGGCTGAAATAGAAAATCTAAAATCCTAGCTCTGGTTTAACTTGAAGCTTATGAGTTACCTATCAGTTATCTCGTGGTAAAATGTATTACCTACTTTAAAACAGCAATGCATTGTGCTTTCTCTATAAATTTCCCAGCAGCATTTTATATATGCCCCAGACAAGTACATATCCCAGTTACCGTGTCAAAATACAGTGAAGACAGAGTGTCTTCATGACAGGATTTCATAGGGACCTCCACACTGAAAGTGAACAGTGTACTCATTCATGGCTCTATCTTATTTAATTAATTATTCTACTCTGGTTCTTCTATTCTGTCCCTTCTGAGACACATGCATGGCAGGAAGTAGAATGAAAACATCCCCAAGTGAGCTGAAGTAACATGCCCATGTTTTCGGTGCCAGAATAAATTCCAGATTCTAGGTGGAAAGAACCACAACATGAAGATTCTTTTAAGAGAACACGATATTCTCTGTAGTACCCTCTCCTCTGCTGTCAGATGGATGCAGCTTAAGTTCATTTGTGGCTCAGGAGGAGAAATGGTGCCCTTAAACATGTTATCACCACATCTGGTCACTGGCAAGGTAAAGTACCAGAAAACAGCTCAAGGTTGAATAAAACCAAACACTATCCAAATAAGCCACCAAAAAGATCCCAAACTCTAAAGTGAGCTATGCTAACAAAATGAGTAAAGATTATTACTCTCTCCTTTGTTTTTGTTTGTTTGTTTGTTTTGTTTTGTTTTGAAACAGGATTTTCCGTGTAGTCCTGGCTATCTTGAAATTCCCTTTGTAGACCAGGCTAGCCTCACATTCTGAGATCTACCTGACTCTTCCTCTCAAGAGGCATAAGTGTTAGTTTTTAAGAGGAGAAGAATGGGTTCAGGGAGGAGGCCAATGGGGTAAGGGAGGAGGAGGGGGAGGGGGAGGGAAGGGGAAGGGGGGGAGGAGGAGGGGGGAGGAGGTCAGAATCATTTGCATGCCCCATGCTGTGCAGAGGATTCTGGCTTCCTTCTTCTGCTTAGATTCTGCTATAGAGTCAGGCTCTTGAATCCTTAACAAAGGTTTTTCCTTTATCTAGACTGAAACACGTATTCCATTTTGGACCTTGAAAACAGAGTTAATCTTTTAATTATAGATGTATTTATTATTATTATTTTGGTGTGCGAACTGTTTCACAGTGTTAAACTTTAGCCATATTAATCTGGAGTTGAGAGGAATCTCTGATTGTCAACTAGCGATTTTGTAAACAGTTGTCTCATAGGTTAAATATTAACTTGAGACTTTTAGCTCACAACTCTCATCAAGAGGAGGAGAGAAAAGGTCAGAAGGAAGGAGTGAACAGCACAGCAAATGTACAGAAGGGCAAGGGCAAATAACGTTGAGTTCTGCACAAGAGAATTGTGATTGAAAAGCAAGAGAAAGGGAGAAATGGATTTTAAATAACTCTTCACTATAAGAAGCATTTTGTTTAAATTCAACAGATCTGATAAGAAATCATTAGGAATCCCCTTCCCTCTTTCTCCCTCTCGTTCTGGACAGAGTCTTATGTCTAGCCCAACCAAGGTGGTCTTGAACTCCTTAATTCCTCCCTCAGCAGAAGGCTGTGATTCTAAGCATGCACCACTATGCCCAACATCTTTATTTAACTTCTGTTATATGAAGGTATGCTTATTAAAGAAATATTTACTAATTTAGATTACAGCTTGAATTTCTGAAGCTTTTACAGCTTATAAGAGTTTCAATATAACTCATCTTTTCCTTTCACCAAGTCCCATATCTTTCTTTATAGCTAAGCCGTTCTACCCTCCGCTGCTGAGGGAGGATGCAAGAGGGCCCTTGGATCCCATAGACTATGCAAGCTCAGAGAGTGGCCGACTGCAAACACAAAGGCTTTATAGTCTAGTTGTTGGTGAAAACCAAGGAAGGAGAGATGTTACAAAATTTTAAAATTACATATATAAAGTATAAAATTCAAAGTAATATTGAAAAAGAGAAAAGAGAGGAGGCTTAGAACAAAGAAAAAACGTCATATCTTGAGCACTTATTTATGCACCATTCATTTATCCGGTACCAAGTAGCTCTGGGATCTCAGATAGAAGCTACTGAATAAACAATACTGTGCAGGCAGACACTGACCTGTGCTTAAGGTAAGTGAGATAGACAGAGAGAAAGCAAGGAATTCATGTGTTCAGAATGAGACTTGGAGATAACCAATACCATCATGTATATAGAGCTGGGGTATGAACAACTTCATTGTGATGAAAAAAACTCAAGTTGCACTTAGAAAAAGAATGTCTAAGAGTTGGGCGGTGGTAATGAGATTCAGGTGTGGGAGGGTATGGGGACGAACACAGAAGCAGAAAATTGAAAGATGCATTTTGTAGCAACAAGTAAACATGGTAGTTGGAATTGTAATAGTAGAGAGTGTTGAGAGATCGGCTGAGTGTGGAACGGGAAAGGGTCCTTGAACTCTAGGCTGAAGGAACTACTTTGTTCTGTGGTAAAAGACAGGAATTGAAGCCCTGTCAAAGTCCTATCTTGTTATCAATAATTAGAAACTAGAAATAGAGAAGGCACAAGTGGAGCATGCAGAATCCACATACTAACCATCCATGATAACCCAGCAATTACGTGATCTGACCGACTGGCATCAGTCAAGTGATGGTGGTAGAGTCTGGAGATACTGCGTGGGAAGTGATGGAGTTAACATTCTAGCTGGTGCTGGGCACTGGACTGAGCACTTTCCATAGACTAACCCACGTCAACTGCATGTTGACCCTAAGAAGTTAAAAAGAACTGGTTTCCATTTTACAGATGCAGATTATGAGGACAAAAACACAGGTTATCTGACTGTACATCCTACTCTCTTAGCCTATGAGCACTCCTTTCTCTGCCACAGACTCCTGGGGGTGAGTTATGTTTCTAGATTCCACAGGATTTCAGTGCCTGTTAATGAGTCATGGGTCCCAAGATCCTTGGGATTCCTCATGCTGGAATTTGGTGGGAAGTAAAAAGTTTATCTTTACTTCATTTTGTATATTTGTTCTCAAAAGTTCAATTGTGTTTAGAGTTAACGTATTTATTTATAATAGAAGTTACAAAATTAAACCATGTAAATCTCAAAACTCTTCAAAAGATAATAGCAGATTCATCTTTTCTGCTTTCACTAATATACATTTGAAAGAACGCGCTTTGGGGGCAAATAGGGTATACTAAAAGGTAACGTGTGCACTGGCATGATTAAACCATAGTCAACAGCGAGAATGTAACGTTGTAGGGTTAAATGCATTCCTGTTCAACTCATAGCTTAGCTACAATTCCAACGGTACAACACAGAGCAAGTTACTTTAAGCATTTGGGTTAGCTGGGAAAATAACTGAAGGGGAAACCAGATGTGTGTAGGTTGAATGATCCTATGTAATGGCATGGGTCCATGCACATCCAGAAACTGAAACCCAGAAGGAAGCTGTTATCTGAGAGAAGACAAAGTGCAACTCGCTTCTATCTCTTTTTTAAAATTTTGCAAAACCTATGGGGGGAGGGATCTGCCAAAGCTGCCAGTTTTAAAAGAAAAATAAATTATTTCCAGAGAAGCAGAAACCAGTTTCAGTTAAACAGGAGATTTTAATTGCAGGGAGACATCAGCTGAATAGTTTAGCCTGGACTCACAGCAGCCAGCTCAATATATAGTAAAGGAAAAAAAGCAAGCTTAATTAGCCTTAAGATTTTATACAGCAAGGCTCTTCCCTCCCACACCTTGTCTGAGTCGAACGGGTGGGTCACCCTCCTTTTCAATCAGGCTTCCTCCCATCCTTTCCTCTGTTGCTGTCATGACAAGCCAATGGTAGAATGACATACACATGAAAACACGGTTCGAGTAATTACCGCACCGCGGCTGCTTGTTGTCTGAGCATCATTTTATGTCTTCCAATCATACAGGTCCTTGGACTTCACAGCTCCATGTTCAAATAGGGCTGATGCTGATTATATTATGACATTACAGCAAAGACAGGCAGATCAGACAAAGTGAATTTCACTCAGTAATTAAACTGCGGTTTCTTTCGTCTAAAGTCCAGGGCAGGAATAATCTAAAGGCAGCTCTTTATCATTCGGCTTAGTGCTGGGATTTGAAGAGTGGGCTCTGATATGATAGCTAGCCCTGAATCTGTCTGACTGGTGGCCTCACGTCTGTCTAACTTGCACAAATAACATCAGATCAAGATACATTTACAAGGTTTTGCCCTTCGCTTTTTTTTTTCTCAAAAGGAAATACAAATAGATTCAAACATGCTGCCATTTCTGTGACTTCATTTCTATTACAAATGGCTGTTCAAGACAGCAGGTCTTTTCAAACGTCATGGCATTTTCAAAAGAATGCTTCATAGTTCCACTTAGCACAATGCCCTGATGACATCGTTTTCTTTCTTTCATTGTTTCAGACTCAGTCTGAACATCTGATTGGTTTAATCAACAGCCTTTCCTTTTGCCCAGAGGTTCTACTTTTATTTCAAAGAACTCACTGTAGGACTTAGAGATGCTTCCTTCCTCCTCTCATTCCTTGGTGTAGTTGATAGCCCTAAATTCTTTAGAGAGTATGGGCTGGGTCAATGACTGAGAATCCCTGATTCTCACAGATATAAGCATGAGGCTTTATAAAGAATGGCTCACCAGCCCCCATTCTAGACCAAATGATCCAGAATCTATAGAATTTAGTTAGAAATAAAATCTCTATGCTCTAAGTTAGTAGGTGACATGAGTGTACAGAGTTAAGAAGCGCTGAGTCAGCTAGACAGTATACCAGCTGTATTTGCAAAAGATTTATCAAAACAAGCCATTGTTAAGGGAAATGAGGCCTGATATTGTTGTAGGAAATCTCTTAATTAGAAGATTAAAAAGCTCATTCTAGTAGCCTTTGCATAGGAAAATATGTACTCCAATCTTCAAAGGGCAGTGAGGAGAAGGCAGATTATGAGATAGCCAGATGTATAGTGGCTTTGCTTGTATTGGTCTAGGGCATACTTTGGACGTGGTGGCTTACTGACTGAGATGATCACACGGTAACATTAGGGCTTACAACTGTATAATTTACAATGACTGTTGCCTGACATAGAGTCTCAGAGTTTGGAAACAACTTGGAATTAGCTGTCATCTATTTTAACCCCTCTATATGGGAGTCTTTAGCAAGAGAAAGGGAGGATTGAGAAGATCTGGCTTTAAAATTCTGCCTAAGCCCTGGTTCAGAGTTTAAGAACATATATTTTAGAGTCAAAGTGAATTCAATTAATGTGTTGGGCTGTCTTCAGACATTTACTTGTCTAAGCCTCGATGAGCATACTTTAATATGGGATCAAGAGTATGTGTCTCTCAGAGCTACTGGGGTTTTATATTAATTTAGATAAAAGTGCCCAGTACACAAAATGTCAGAATTCAATAACAGCCTGTTAAAGGCAAACACAGTAATTGCTGAAGGCTGTCACCTAGCCTTTATGCCTAAAACAAACAGTTTTAGAACTCACAGATCAGCTTTCTGAAAAATTTCATTCACCAAGCAAGTAGAGAATGAATCCAAACAGAAATGGCTTTCAAATTTTACTGAGCATAAGCATCACCTGGAAGTGACCATTAGAAATGCAAATTGCTGGGCCCCAATCCCAGGGTTCTGATTCAGTTTGTAGGGTAGAATTTAGGGATATACATTTTTGCAACAATCTGGTTAATCCTGACCAGGATAGAGAGGACTTTCTTGGATAATGACATCTATATAAAAACCAGACATTTATTTCCAAAATAACTATAGAGTGTGACCCGATCCAGGGGAGCCTACGCACTCTATTTCTTAGGCATGAATCTAGCTTCATGAATAAGAGGCATGTGCAAATGAAAAATGTTCCGAGTATGGTTATGCTTACCACATTAAGAGTTCAGTTTTCTTCACTAAGCACGGTTTTTGAATAATTATCATTTAGTTACCTAAACTAATATAAATTTATTACTAGTAGGTACATGTGAATCTACAAGCAAGACCAGATCAGTTATCAACTCATCCTTTTTCTCTTTTACAGAATGTTAAAGTAGCTTTCTGAAGATTAGTAAATTCTTTAAATAAGCAAAATCAGTTATTTCCTATTTTAAATGTAATGAGAACCAATTATTTTAAAAATGCATTAATAGTTATTAATAAATGCAACTGATACATTAGCCTGCTACAATGAATACTTTTGAATTTAAATGGAGATGGTTTTGAATCTAAGGAGAAATTTAAACATTCCATTTCCAAGAGTTTTTAAGGAAGAAGTGGTGAAGTGAAGGTTAGAATTATGCTTAAACTTTACAATATAACCTTATGCTAACAAATGACCATTAACTCCGTATTTTCAAAGTTCTATAAGGTGCAACAGGTAAGGGTATGTGTGTGCGTGTGCGTGTGTGTGTGTGTGTGTGTGTGTGTGTGTGTGTGTGTGTGTGCAGGCGTGCACGCAGGTGGGTCTGGAGTGATGGCTCAGTAGAGCTCAGTAGAGGACCCAAATTTGGTTCCCAGCATTAACAATGGGTAACTCACAATCATTTAACTTCAGCTTCAGGGGGTTCTGATGACTTCTGCTAGCCTTCATGGTTGCTGCAGTCATGTGTACAAACCATTCAGAAACACACACACACACACACACACACACACACACACACACAAACACACGCACATACACACACATGCACAGGATTTTTAAAAATTAAAAAATAAATATTAATAAAACAAGTAAACTGAGGTCTTCAATGGTCATGGAGCGTATGATTTTGCTGGGGTAAAATAGATATTCTCATGCGAAATGAATGACTACTCCAAGGCAATGTATCTTAGTGGCCATATAGATGGCAGAAGGATCTTTTGGACACATAACTTAATGCAAACTCTGGTTAGCTACTTAAGGTGTCAGAATCAGAGTCACAGTACCCTTTAAGGAAACTCTGATGATTTGAGTGAGAACCAAATAAACACAATCACTGTTCATCACAGCAGAATTTTCAAGTGTGTGTGTGTGTGTGTGTGTGTGTGTGTGTGTGTGTGTGTGTGATGTACCACAGACAATACTTAAATGGACTGTATAGGGATTAAGACCTGTAGAAGACAAAATTAAGAGAACAGTAGCATGGCTGAGTTGGATAATCCAAGGTGAACAGCTGGCTACAGAGTGACACAAAGATCAATAGAATTTTGAAAAGTGAGGAAAACTAAACTCTCCAGGGTGCGACTATAAGATAAGCTGTGAGTAGACTAGCAAGCTTTGACAATGGTTGCATTTCTGTGGTACAGCTTTTACCAAAACAGTTTCTTAGTGGAATTCAACATCACTTTGGAGGACTGGCATCCGAGTCTCCCAGGCAGACTGTTCAATACGTACTGCACACACCACATACAAGTGTCTCATTCAGAGCAGGCTGAGATGAGGGAGTCTTTGTTGCTAAGGTATTCCTAGGCCATGTTAATAACACTGATCACTCAGAGATTCCCTGCTTTGGTAAAGGGTAGGAAAGTACCATTCCTAACGAGGCAGATGGAGAAGGTGGTAAGATCATTTATTCCTAAGAGTAGGAAATTTCCAGAAAGTAGTAAATGAACACACAACAACCTTTCTTTTCATGTCCTATGAACTTTTCTTCCCACTTCCATACTAAGTCAGAGAAGAGATTACTTGGAGATTACCCAGAACAGACTTCTTACATTGCTGTAATCTCTTTATTTGGTAGATGTGCTAAACTGCGTTAATGAGAGGATCCATGGTAAAGTAAACCTGAGCTGACCAATGTGGAAACTTGAAGAGAACTACTTTTAATGCTATCAAAAGCTAAACATAACAGTATATGATACTGAGGAAGACAATGGAGTTCCTACTCCACAGGGTCTCTACCAAGCAGCGCTGGACAACACTACAATGCTCTCCTAAAACCCACAAGCTAGTCTCAGTTCCCCTTTGCTTTCACCAGGCAATCATGTCAGTAGGAGGAACAAGACTCCCGATCAAGTGTGGGTTACTGTTTTATCACTGTCACCTTCACTTTAAAAATGTTCTTCAAGAGACATTTTACCATATAGCAACCATACTGTAAAAACTATTTTAAGGGGGCAGAAATTAAAATTAAAAGCTCTGGATAAATAAAATACAGTAATTTTCAGGTTAGCACTTAATTTTCAAAAATAAGGTTTTTTTTTTAAGTTTAACTGAAGCTTTATATAAAAGTTTTTGTGGGAAAAGAGTCTAAGGTAGATATAGAAACGTCTAAACTCTAAATAATATTTCAATAACTTGCTTATTTTCTAGCCATTCATCTATCTCTAAAGCATACTATGTAATTACAAAGTATAATTAATAATAATAATAGCAATAATTACCACAATACAATGAGAATAATGACAGCACACACCATAGACCCAGAGTTCCAAGACAGAGGCAATGATCTCTACATGGGTTTACAGGGAAGAGAATGTGGGAGCAGTGATAGTGAAGGAGAAACTGAAAGGATTTATTTTCTTGTCCTCCACAGAAAAACAGACGCAAATTTTAATACCTACTGTTAAATACTTCACTCTGAAGATCAGCTCAGGTAGTTTAAAAGAAAACAAGATGTGGCCTGGAATGTCTCTTAGGAAGAAGCACGGATGTAAAATCCTGGCTAATCCCAATTCTGTTTCTAGTTAAGCACCTCCATCCACTCATAAGATGAAGAAATATTTGTAGCATGTTTTTCAGCTTATAGTCTCATACCATATTACTGGATTTTTGCAAGAAACCGATAGGTTAGATAAATTAAAAAAATAACATTATTCTGACCAAAGGACAGAATTAAAATGTGAAAAATAAAAAGAAATGAATCTTTACTAAGTATCTATATTATGTCAAGCAAAGCCCACCTCAAAAGAAGCTTCAATAGAGAGTTCTATATTCTTCCCAGCACACCACAAACTCAATTTTTACTGCAAATGCCAAGTTACAGTAATTGCTCCCCAAGAGGAGGATGACTGAATTACTGAGAACTAAAACCATTAACAGTGTTCTGAGGTTTTCCCTGGTTTGCCTGGTTTTGCAGTTCTGTGACCCAGGTTCTCCTGCGGGCTAGACTAGAACCTACCCCTTAGCTACAAGCCCAGCTCTACTGTAAACTTTTAATCTTAGTTCTTTCTTGACAAGACAGCTCCTTTCTAGTGTTACTAAGTCTGCCCACAAAGGCTCACTCAAGGGAGATGATGTGTCATTTCACTGATTTACAGTCCTGACTTTGAAAAGTCACTCCAAGCAACCACAGACACGAGTCAATCTAACCATGTTCATACAACAAGATTCTTGGCAAGAAAGACACACCAAGAGAATAGCCAACTTCAGTGCTAAATTCTGACAAACTCTCAACTTTAACCTATTAGTTTATATGTACGTTGGGGCATATAACTATTAAAACAAGCAGAAACAACAAGACATCCATGGACAAAGTAAAACATTATTCATTCTTTACTCAGTTAAAAAGCTATAAATTTAGGCTTTGAAATCTCTTTCATGAACTAACACACTACTTTTCAGTTTTACTTTTTAAATGTGTTTACTTGTGATTTGTGGTGAAGTGGTTTTGTTTGCTTTGAGATCCTTATTCCTTCTTCTTCTTCTTCTTCTTCTTCTTCTTCTTCTTCTTCTTCTTCTTCTTATTATTATTATTATTATTATTATTATTATTATTATTATTATTATTTTATAATACAACTTCTGACTTAGAGCATTTAAAGGTTTGGCAAAACTGAGGTCCTCCACATGAGACAGAGGTTTCACAAGAAGCAACATTGGTAACTTGGGCAGCAGAAGTCAAGAGAGATCGAGCAAAAATGTAAACATTTGTTAAACAAAATTGAATGTAGATATTAAAGGAAACATTTATTGAAAGAAGACTGCTTTATACTCCAGACAACCAGCATGCTATGAGGAGCTTTTAGAAAACTGTAGAACGTCACAGTTGGTTCATAGAGGCTTTAATATTTTTTTGTTTTTGTTTTTTGTTGTTGTTGATTTTGTTTTTGTTTTTGATACAGGGTGTCTGCCATGTTTCCCGGGCTTACTTTGAACTCACAATATAGCTAAATATGACCTTGATCTTTAATGCCTCCAATTCTCAAGTAGTGGGATTACAGGAGTAGGTTACCATTAAACCAGCTTGGATTTTATTTCTACAAATTATCCACATTAGCAGAGTCATTAATATTATGTATTGAAATCATACTTGTAACAACTATTAAAATAATGGTTTTAACTTGTTGGGACTTGGGAAATTTCAATTTGTGAATATCTCATCCTGTTTTTAACTACTGTGTTTCTAAAATTCCTATATTAAAACTCTAAGTCCCAATGTCAGTCTCTTTGGAGATTGTCAAGTAATTGAGATTAAATGATGTCATAAGGTTGGACCATAAAAGAACAGGACATAGTTTATATAAAGAGAGGAAGACACAAATATCCATCTGATCAAATGAGGAAAAAGTCATTCTAGGACATAGGAAGCAGGTCACGTGCAAGACAAGAAATGAGTACCCAGGAGAAACCAAACTTTCTGACCCCTTAAGATTTTTAGTCACTGGACCTGAGAAATAAATTTCTCCTATGTAAACTCCACACCTGTGCTATTCTCTTGTGACAGTTCTAGTTGGCTAAACACTAAAAGTCTACTTTAGCACAATAGGAAATTCTTTTTTTAATTTTTAATTTTTTTAAAGATATTGAATATTTTATTTATTTACATTTCAAATGTTATCCCCTTTCCCAGTTTCCCCTCCAGAAAACCCCTATTCCATCCTCCATCCCTCTGCTTCTATGAAGGTGCTCCCACCCATCCACCCTCTCCTGCCTCCCTGCCCTAGCATTCCCCTACACTGGGGCTTCAAGCCTTCACAGGACCAAGGGCCTCTTCTCCCATTGATGTCCGACAAGGCCATCCTCTGCTACAAATGCGGCTGGAGCCTCCATGTGTATTCTTTTGATTGGTGGTTTAGTCCCTGGGAGCTCTTGGGGGGTGTCTGGTTGGTTGATATTGTTGTTCTTCCTATGGGGTTTCTTAAAGGCACATTAAAGGGACTTATTAAAGTCAGCTGTCAGATTATGAGAGGTATAAGAAATGTCATCCCAAAGGATCATTATATTCTGTTTCTGAGATTGAACTAGATCTATCCTGTAATCTAATATATTTCCTTTTTCTTTTTTTTCAGCCTTTGAACATAAAAGGGTGTGTGTTAATCTCTAAGTTTTAATATTGAACAGAATTTTGTACTCTTGAGTGGTTCAGCAATTCTCATGTTCTCCTTGTTAGAATAACAGAAACCTACTTAGAACAGCTTGTAGATAACTGCCCTTGACTTCATATATACAAAGACAGCTCTGTTCCTCCTTCCCAAATTTTCAAACAATTCTAACCCCCTTAACCATCTCTCACAGAGTTCATTTCACTTTTCTAATTTCCTTGTCACTTACTTCTGAGGATGTTTCTGTTTGTTTAGTTTTCTTATGCATAGCTTTTAAGGCATCTTTCCCTCAATCATCCATGAATATGATCACCTTGAAATGAAGACAGAATCTTCCATTATTCATTTTTAAAAATTATCTAATTAGAGATCATGCATCATATATTTTCAATATGCTTGTGGAATCTGGTTACCTTATCAACAGCTTTTCTCTGCATCTGAAGTCTTGTCAGGTGCAAACATGGTGTGATGGTTTGTATATGCTTGGCCCAGGGCATGGCACTATTTGGAGGTCTGGCCTGGTTGGAGTAGGGGTGTCACTGTGGGCATGGGTAAGACCCTCACCCTAGCTGCCTAGATGTCAATATCCCACTAGGAGCCTTCAGATAAAAATGTAGAGCTCTCAGCTTTGCCTGCCCCATAGCTGCCTGGATGCTGCCATGCTTCCACCTTGACGATAATGGACTGAACCTCTGAACCTGTAAACCAGCTCCAATTAAATGTTGTCTTTATAAGACTTGCCTTGGTCATGATGTCTGTTCACAGTAGTAAAACCCTAACTTAGACACATAGTGAACATATAATCACCAAATTCACCAAGCAACAACAACAACAACAACAACACCCAACACCTGATGACCAAGATAAAGCCTAGTATATCCAGGTTTGATTCCGTAAGAAATGATGTTTCCCTTAAGAATTGTTCGTACTCAACAGTTTCAAAATCCGAAGTAGCTTAGAAGTATAGGGGAAAACTTAGTATTGTTGTTTAGCTAAATTACCATGGCATCAAGCTAACTTCTAAGTCAGTATGCCTGTAAAATAGACAAATGCTACTCTTAGCCTCAGAGAAGCTTCTCTGCAGGAATACAGAACACAGTGCTGATCAACGTGCAGAGATTAAATGACAGTTGAGTTCTCTGTTCTCAAAAGGACTTTTGTTCTACTTCTTATTTTTAGGGAACATCACAGACCAGTGGGCAGAAAGAATGTAAGACCTGAGCAATGAGGAAAAGAATTATGAAATGTTATCTTCTAGTCATGACATAATCTATCCAAGAGTGATCTCATAGCAGCTCTGGCTGCCTGCGTAAGTCTAGACCTGCCAACAGTCAATCAGAGATTGGAGAAGCTTTTCAAACTACTCTAGCCCTCCTTGTTGAGGACCCCGATGGATTCTGAGGGAAGAGAAGTCAACGATGTTTTCAGTTACATACTCACTGATGGAGCCCATTAGGTTCCAGTGGAAAGCTTCAAACAGATGACCCTGGTTAAACTGGGCTGAGTCACATAATAAAACAAAATGACATGAAAGAGACCTGTAATAAGGAAGTGGTGGTTAAATGGCAGTGGATGGGGTATAGAGGGGAATGGGGACAGTAATCAGAAAGTAGTATATGCAAGAAAGAAATTATATACGAACAGATTTAGTAAAAAGTATTTAGAAAATACTACAGCTGGGGCTAGGAGATGCTTCAGTGGATAAGAACACTTACTGCTCTTGTAGAAGACCTAGGTTCAGTTCCCAGAACCCACATGGCTGCTCACAACTATGGTGATGCCAGTTCTCGTGGATTTGAGGCCTTCTCCTGACTTCTGCAGACACATATCATACATAATATACATGCAGGCAAAACAATTGTGTACATAAAATAAAATTTAAAAATATGCAAGCATAGTCTTGACATCCCAGGAGCTGCTGATCTTACCTCTATTGACAGTTGACTGCACTGCACAGTATGGACCACGTTCAGTAAAGCCACTCTGCTTGCTAGCAATCACTTACTTTAGGGCCCGTGGCGCATGTTTACGTTTAATTGCTATAGTGGTCCACTACAGACTTTTGCTCCAGACTGATGGCAAACGGTTCTCCCAAACTCATCTTTCATACTTACTACAAACGAAAGAGTTTCATATCTCTGGCTGTTTTTACTTATGGCCTGAAATAGGGCAAAATCTTACCATCTTACTGACAAATCCTCTCTCTCATCTCTGGTACTCCATCACACTTTTCATGATCTCTTGTGGCTTCCTTGTTAATTTCTGAGGAAAATGTCATCTCTGAATAATCATGAAAGCACCCTAAAATGGAATGCTTGCCAGAAAGAGACCAGTATACCAGGACAGCAGAGAGGATTTTAAACAAGGTGTCATCCTTAAGTCCCCACAGGGGCTGGTGGAGGCCAGGGGGTTTTGCTGTCTCCTTACATGGCTCTGTGTGTCTGTAGTTTTTAAACTCTGTTGCTGTACTTAGAGAGCACCACATCCTTTTCTTGACTACTCTGGATGATTTTCTTTGCCAAATATTCAAAACAGCTTTTTATTTTTCAGCCTTTAGCTGAAAAGGTGGTAATATATAATGCTTTTATTTTCCATGCAGACTTTCTCTGAGGCGAGCATGTACTCCGACCTTTACCTAATCAAGAAAAGTTGTTTGGGCAGTGGGGGATGGGGAGGCAGGTTGGGCTTTAAATGCACAAATCAGTTCTAATAAAAACACTGAGATTCAGGTGCCTGGGGTTAGAAATACTGGAGGGAATTCAATTACACTAATTAATATTTAAGAAGGGCTAGAGATCACATACTGAATGTGGGAAACTAGGCCAGTCAGACATGAGCATATGGGGAGGGCAAGATCAACAGATAAAAGTAACAAACAAATCATACATAAACGCTCCAACAGAAATGGAATGGAGAATATAAAATAAATGTTCCAACAGACACTGAAGAGGAGGTAAAGTAAATGGTCTACCAGACATAAAAGCAAAATGTTCCAACACACACAAGACATTTTATTGCTTTTGTGTAAACACATATATTATAAAAATTATTTTTCCAAATAAGTTACTAGGAAATGTTACCTCTTTCTAACAACAGACTTAGTCAGGGTTGGGAGCATCCATAGCATCCTGTCAGTCAGGGTTGTGAGATCCATAGCATCCTGTCAGACAGGGTTGTGAGCATCCATAGCGTCCTGTCAGACAGGGTTGTGAGCATTCATAGCGTCCTGTCAGGGTTGGGAGCTTCCATAGCGTCCTATCAGGGTTGTGAGCATTCATAGCGTCCTGTCAGGGTTGTGAGCATTCATAGCGTCCTGTCAGGGTTGGGAGCATCCATAGCGTCCTGTCAGGGTTGGGAGCATCCATAGCGTCCTGTCAGGGTTGTGAGCTTCCATAGCATCCTGTCAGGGTTGTGAGCTTCCATAGCATCCTGTCAGGGTTGGGAGCATCCATAGCGTCCTGTCAGGGTTGGGAGCATTCATAGCGTCCTGTCAGTCAGGGTTGGGAGCATCCATAGCATCCTGTCAGTCAGGGTTGTGAGCATCCATAGCGTCCTGTCAGACAGGGTTGTGAGCATCCATAGCGTCCTGTCAGACAGGGTTGTGAGCATTCATAGCGTCCTGTCAGTCAGGGTTGTGAGCATCCATAGCATCCTGTCAGTCAGGGTTGTGAGCATCCATAGCGTCCTGTCAGACAGGGTTGTGAGCATCCATAGCGTCCTGTCAGACAGGGTTGGGAGCATTCATAGCGTCCTGTCAGGGTTGGGAGCATCCATAGCGTCCTGTCAGGGTTGTGAGCATTCATAGCGTCCTGTCAGGGTTGGGAACATCCATAGCGTCCTGTCAGGGTTGGGAGCATCCATAGCGTCCTGTCAGGGTTGTGAGCATCCATAGCGTCCTGTCAGGGTTGGGAGCATTCATAGCGTCCTGTCAGGGTTGGGAACATCCATAGCGTCCTGTCAGGGTTGTGAGCATCCATAGCGTCCTGTCAGGGTTGTGAGCATCCATAGCGTCCTGTCAGGGTTGGGAGCATCCATAGCGTCCTGTCAGGGTTGGGAGCATTCATAGCGTCCTGTCAGGGTTGTGAGCATCCATAGCGTCCTGTCAGTCAGGGTTGTGAGCATCCATAGCGTCCTGTCAGACAGGGTTGTGAGCATCCATAGCGTCCTGTCAGGGTTGGGAGCATCCATAGCATCCTGTCAGTCAGGGTTGTGAGCATCCATAGCGTCCTGTCAGACAGGGTTGTGAGCATCCATAGCGTCCTGTCAGACAGGG
Organism: Rattus norvegicus; assembly: GCF_021556685.1. NCBI lineage: Eukaryota > Metazoa > Chordata > Mammalia > Rodentia > Muridae > Rattus > Rattus norvegicus. The sequence continues at coordinate 71,193,211 of NC_141544.1, forward strand.
TTGTGAGCATCCATAGCGTCCTGTCAGGGTTGGGAGCTTCCATAGCGTCCTGTCAGGGTTGGGAGCATCCATAGCGTCCTGTCAGGGTTGGGAGCATCCATAGCGTCCTGTCAGGGTTGTGAGCATTCATAGCGTCCTGTCAGGGTTGGGAGCATCCATAGCGTCCTGTCAGGGTTGGGAGCATCCATAGCGTCCTGTCAGGGTTGTGAGCATCCATAGCGTCCTGTCAGGGTTGGGAGCATCCATAGCGTCCTGTCAGTCAGGGTTGTGAGCATCCATAGCGTCCTGTCAGTCAGGGTTGTGAGCATCCATAGCGTCCTGTCAGACAGGGTTGTGAGCATCCATAGCGTCCTGTCAGACAGGGTTGTGAGCATTCATAGCATCCTGTCAGGGTTGGGAGCATTCATAGCGTCCTGTCAGGGTTGTGAGCATTCATAGCGTCCTGTCAGGGTTGGGAGCATCCATAGCGTCCTGTCAGGGTTGGGAGCATTCATAGTGTCCTGTCAGGGTTGGGAGCATCCATAGCGTCCTGTCAGTCAGGGTTGTGAGCATCCATAGCGTCCTGTCAGACAGGGTTGTGAGCATCCATAGCGTCCTGTCAGACAGGGTTGGGAGCATCCATAGCGTCCTGTCAGACAGGGTTGGGAGCATTCATAGCGTCCTGTCAGGGTTGGGAGCTTCCATAGCATCCTGTCAGGGTTGGGAGCATCCATAGCGTCCTGTCAGGGTTGTGAGCATTCATAGCGTCCTGTCAGGGTTGTGAGCATTCATAGCGTCCTGTCAGGGTTGGGAGCATCCATAGCGTCCTGTCAGTCAGGGTTGTGAGCATCCATAGCATCCTGTCAGACAGGGTTGTGAGCATCCATAGCGTCCTGTCAGGGTTGTGAGCATCCATAGCGTCCTGTCAGGGTTGTGAGCATCCATAGCGTCCTGTCAGGGTTGGGAGCATCCATAGCGTCCTGTCAGGGTTGGGAGCATCCATAGCGTCCTGTCAGGGTTGGGAGCATTCATAGTGTCCTGTCAGGGTTGGGAGCATTCATAGCGTTCTGTCAGGGTTGGGAGCATTCATAGCGTCCTGTCAGGGTTGTGAGCATCCATAGCGTCCTGTCAGGGTTGGGAGCATCCATAGCGTCCTGTCAGGGTTGGGAGCATCCATAGCGTCCTGTCAGGGTTGGGAGCATCCATAGCGTCCTGTCAGGGTTGGGAGCATCCATAGCATCCTGTCAGGGTTGGGAGCATTCATAGCGTCCTGTATTTACTCTCATCTCCTCGCTGGCTCATCACAGAGGAAGTTCAACAAGGCTTAGATTTCCCAGTAGCTGGTTCCTTATGGCTAAGTCTACATGGATACCCAGAAGCCAACGGAAGGTTGAAACCTTCTTGCTTTTTTCTTATGGTGATGTGATATGGTTGTTGTCACACCAGATTCTTTTGGTGGGGAGGGACTTGACATTTTACCTGCAGCACCAATTTCTGGTCCCTCTTTTGTATGTGAATGTTTTCTAAAGGAGACACTGACTGCCACAAGTGCCTTGTTTCTCTCATGAAAATGGTTTGTGTTCTTCATGCACTGTACTTTCCACCCTACTCTCCCTTCTGCATTATGGGAGCTCTGGAATGCATAATCAAGAAGAGTCTCTGAATGCCTTTGTGAATGACACGCTTTTAGTGTGAAATGCAAGGTCTTCCTCGTTATTTGGGTGGCCTTTGCTATCCACATCACACGGACGTGTAAGTGGAGGTAGAAGTGTGGAGGAGAGGAAGGGCCACCTAAACTGAGAACTGAACTCCTCCAAATCCCTTAGCACCCACAGCTGGTAATTACAGGATGCTGAAGATACAGTCTGTGGCAAGAGTCACGCTCACAGAGAGAAGAAACAGGAAAGAGGCGCTTGCTCTTAAGGAACATAGCCTATGTTTGAAAAGTTATTTAAATAAGCTAAAGATTTCAAGATAATATCCCCCCAAAACTAAACTGACTCTAAATAATAAAGAAGCAAGAAAACGAAACAATAATTAAGACTATGTCCTAAAAGCATCGGAAGCAAATTAGTGGCCTCACAGACTGCTTACATCCCAGGACTTACAGCGTGATACTCACAAAAGAGTTCAGAAGTTAGTCAGAATATTTAAAAACTGATATCGATTTATTATTTTGATCAGACTGACAACCAAACTTTAATATACAAAATTTGAAGTATTGGGGTCAATGTTATTATCTAAATATATAAAGAGAGTTAATTAGGTGTTTTTGCAGGACTCAAATTAAACTCTGGGTTTGGAAGACAAGATATGAGGAGAAAAATGAACTATTCTTACTTATTGTGTGTTTCATGGCTTTTTGATACCATGGAGTATTTTATTGTCCATAAAAATACACTGAAGGCCGAAGCTTACATAATAATTCAAACCTGAGCTTCCATGGCTTTGTACATTCACTTTGGTAATATTACTATTTGGCTTTGTAGTGTTCAACATGGTAAATAATTTGAATGTATAAAATGAGCATATCATAAGAGATCATTATTATTTCAAATGTAAAGATGACAGTAAGGCTTAGGTAGAAACATAAGCTGCTTATATTAAAGAAGTGAACACTTTCTGTAAGTGATGTTCCATGCTGCTCGCTCTGGGCTCTGCACTTCCTACATTCACTCAGTTAACAGTTTAGAGCACTGTACACTGCAGATGTACAAGACCAAATCAAATTTAATGTGTTGCTGCTAATTATTTGAGGTTTAAAAACGAGTGGTACTTTTCCCCTGAGAAATACATTATATTGAGAACATTAAGTAACAAAAGGTGTCACTCTGTCTTAAGTTTGTTCAGTAGATAAAATTTATCTAAAAGTACCAGATTTTCTGAGTTTAATATATCAGTTTACACTTTAACCTATGGTAATCAAGAAATATATCAATGGAAACATTTTTAGTCACCCAGAGTCATATTGCTTATATCAACATGTAATTTATAGATACATAAGTGCTGTTCATTCTCTAAAAATATGTTACATGAAGAACATCAGATGATTTCCCCCCACACTGTTAATAAACAAAAATGACTATCTGCCATTGAAGGTGAGCCCTACCTAATTTGAGGAAAGAATCATCCCCAAATGTTACTAGTCCCTATGTTACTGTCTCTATGACCGTATACGTTCATGTGTTTATAACAGTGATGTGTGACGCTCATTGCTCTGATCTCTGAGCTATTTCATGAGATTTCTCTGACATAGGATATACCAGAATACATACTACATTTAAAGTCTTTACATTGGAAGGACCCATGCTGTAAAAGTTAAGAACACACCTGGCTCCACATTCCACTTGCTGAATCCTTACATGGCCTCGGGCAATACTCTTAAACTGGTAAGTCCTGATTTTCATTGGTTTAGAACAGAGGAAATAACAGAATACATACTCTGAGGAATTTGTAGTAAAGATAAATGTAGTAAAGATAAAAGATAAAAGTAAAAGATAAAAGATAAAAGTAAAGTAAAGTAAATAATGCGTGTTGCTTAACGTGTTGCCTTGTATGTGAAAAACTTAGAAAAGTATCAAATGTAATTATTATCAAATTTATACATGTAAATGGTGGTTGTTTTCTTGTGGCTATATTTTATGATCAGATTTTAATAATCATTTATAGATGGCATTATATATTACTCAGTTATGATTTTAAGGTTACTTTTTCTGTGATTCTAGTATGTTCTTTGTTATTATGTCTTCATCACTGATGCAATCGTCAGAGATGCAGGAGGTCACTCAGCTTGTCCTGCATATGGCTTTCTGGCACTGCTTATGCTCTTTTCTCATTTTACTCAGTAGTTTAAGAACTAAAACCCAAAGATGAACAATTATGAGAATTTATTGGGACTAACACTTACAGAAACTGAGCAAACAAAGAATTATTAAAAAGTAAGCCCACCAGCTCCAGGAGCAGTGGCGCATGGCTAATCCCAGTGGTGGAGAAGAAGAACCTGGAATATCAGGAGTATAAGGTTACCCTCAGCTCCATTACAATTTGAGGTCAGCCTTGGCTATGGGAGACTCTGTTCAAAAAAAGGGAAAAACAATCCAAGCAGAGAGAGCAGCTGATGACAGCAGCTGGGAAATGCTACACACAGTGGAAATCAGTGAACCCCAAAGGAATAAACTAAGAAAACTGGAAGGCCATGAAACTTACATGATTTACAAGAGAAGACCAAGCTTAATAAACACGTGGAGGCACAGAAGACAATGGAAGCCAGGAAAGTCAGTTCTGGATTAAAAAAAATCTGGACAGCATAGTAATACTGAAAGGACTGAATGAGAACCTCTGATCATAGAGAAAACAGAGCAATGAGAAATTCATGTTTTACTGTATAGAGCTTCTTTAGTGCATAAGCTACTTTGTGGGAACAATATCTGTGAATATAGCACTGTGGACGAAGGGCCAAACAAATCCTGAGGTGTGATGGTCACAACAGTGTGGGCGATACTCTCTTTGTTCTTCTTTTTAGATGAATATATTTTATTATCTTAGGAATCTGAGTGCTTTGTATTGCGTGTATGTATGTATTCCACATGCACACTTGGTATCTGAGGAGGTCAGAAGAGGGTCAGAAGTGGTGTTACAGGTGGCTGGGGATCACCATGGGAATGCTGGCAATCAAACCCCGGGGTCCTCCTCCGTAAGAGCAGAATGTTCTCCTAATCACTGAGCCAACTCTCCTTACCAAAGAGAATACTTTCAAAGAGCCAGTGCTAGAAACTCACAAAGAATGTAAAGTAAAATTAGAACCCATGATGGCAGAGAGTACCAATGTATTGTATGACACAAAAGTTTTTTTTTTTTTAAATAGGATGCTAAAGAATTTAGTTACTTAAAAATATGTCATGGAGGTAACAAAAGCAAAATTGTTGGTTTATGGTTAAAAAATTAAAAAAAATATTTTTTTGTTCTTTGCATGGATATGGATCTGATTTTCAATGAGGACTAAATTCACTTAAAATTAAAACCCAAGATTGGCAAGGACATTGAGATGGTAATGTAACATCACGCTTGAAAGAATAAACTATCAAGAAGAACAAAACCAACTGAAATGGAACAAGCAAACTTATCACAAGTCAAGGAGATTTTCTGCAATATTAAAACCACTACTAAACAGAAGCAAGATTGTTTTCCATGGGAACAGCAAAGTAATTTTCTACATTAATTTTTTGAGATTATTCTAAATGTGATAAATGTAGACAATTATTTGGTAGTTCCTTTTAGTTTTCAAATGTAATTTTAAGTAGTTTGTGGGAAAAAAAACTTTACTAAAAACAAACATTTAAAGTGCTAAGACACAAAGACTAGTTTTCTCAGACACAGGCTGGCATGCATATGCACATACAATCACATATTCCCAGTCACACATTCACGTATCATGGTGAGAAGGCTTCAGAAGCCTCTTGGAGGAAGACTCAGGAATAAATATTTGCAGATATCCTTGATGTCTGCACCTCTTGATATCTACCTGTGTATGCTGATAAAAGCTCATATTATGTAACAGACCAGCATTCAACATACTTGTTTCAAATCTCTGTATGGAAAAATATTAACTCCCAATCCAAAATGAATGATGAAAATTAACTAATACCCTAAAGAGAAAAGTATCATCCCTTCAGTTAATTAGGCATTCTTGTTTTTTAAAATGTTGACCATCTTAGGACTAATATGTAAGGATGAGACGTCACAGTGAGCAAAGCTACTATGTCAGTAAGACCATTTAGTTGGAACAGGATTTTTAAATAATATTTCCGTTTATACTATGATCCAAAAACTAAATTTTATTTACAATGATTAAAATATCTATTCATCAAATTTGATACCAGTACTAGATAATATAAATATATTTATCATATAAAATTACATATAAAATCACATCAATGTAATTTTATATGATAAATATTAAATCATTGTCTCATTTTTATTTTGATAAAATTTCTTGTAGGTGGTATCATTTCATGTTAGGCATTTTATGCTGCTTAATATTATAATTAATAATTCATATTTTTGTCTTTCCCTTCTCATTTCTGACAACTTTTATTTTTAATCGGTGGGCATGTGCCAAATTGGTTTGTTATTTATTTATAATGTAAAATGACAAGGGAATTGAGTATGTGGAATAGAGAAAGAGATTGTCTTTTATAAAATGAAATTTTCTTAGTAATAGGGATGTTTCTTGTTTATCCTTATGGATTTGAATATTTGTGAGAGGTTAGAACAGATGTCAATGCCCTTGCATGACAAAACTGTGTTAACTACATTAAATAGAACTGTTATTTTTTTAAATTCCTTTTAGCTTTGTGTAGACATCTGGGCATATGCATAAAAAAGAAAATAAAAAAACAAAATTTGAAAAAGATTCCCTAGTCTGATAGATCCTATAGTGCCAATTAAGTAAAAACTCTGACAAAACAGATCTATTTGTATTCTTTCCTAAGCTAAAACATGCAAATTTAGGAACAAACAGAAAAGTCCAAAGATACAGGACTGGAAAAATAAAATGTTCTGTCTGTGGTGCTTTACAGAATAGAACATCAAGTAATCTCTTTAACTCTGCCCATAGCCAGAAACCACATATCCTGAAAGCTAGAGCACGGATCGACTGCCAGGAACTCCAGAAATGGTTTCTAGAACATCAGCTAGCAAATGAGGAGGGGAGCTCTTTCCAAAGAGGACCCACAGGCCCACCTAGGAACGGCCATCAACTGCGAATCGGCACTGATAGGTCCTTTCAGTCTGCATCAGTTCCTGACTCAGTCGAGGACTACACTTTTACAGAAGAAGTTGTCTAGCTCAGAAGGGCTCTTTGTATTGTTAGAAAAATGCTTTCAACTCATCCTGTGTCAAACATAAGAGAATCCCAGGAATACAAATTTCATCAAATTACATACTTCTCTAAGTATCTCCCATTTCTTTTATTAGTTTAACTACCGTGAACCATTACTGGCCCCTTAGACCAGACTCTGGCTAATTTAGACTCCAGCATTTGGAAGAAGAGGACTTAACATATCAAAAATGGTCCTCTATCTCATGAGAAACCTACTTATTTAGAGTTTAAAACTGTAATATAATATTGGACATTTAATTATCCAGTCAGATGTGGGAACTGTTTAAGTCACTGAGTGACAACTCCTGGGTGTCAGGATGGGTCAGAACACAAGCACCTGACACACCACTGTGCTCTTCACCCCTGAGCAAACCTCCCCCTCCCTGCCTTTGGGCACACACTCACTTGAAAGGCTCTGTAGCTAGGAGGCATTTTACCATGGCTATGCATACACAGTGTTCATCTTTCAAAAATGTACTCTGAAGAAAGCTAACTGTACCATGTGCTGATTAAACAGCCGGGTGCTTCAGCTATGAATGGGAAGAGTGAAGTTGATGGCAGTCATCAGAAGCAGTCTTTAGGATCTGGTTAGAGGGTGCTTGGTTGTTTTTAATTTACCATTGTAGGATTGTACAAATCTTTTAAAGGTATTAAACTACTCTAGATACACGAAAGGAAGAGCTGTGTACACAAGGGTAGACAGGGCTCTGATTCTATTTGGTATCTATATCTCAGCAATTATCAGTATAGAATAGGAGTGGGTGGAAGATTTAGGACAGCTTTCATGATAGCTGCAGCACGACGGAAGAAAGTAGAGACTATGAGGATGCACAATGTTCTTGAGATGACAGACTTCTAACAGAGCCTTACCTGGCCAGGGTATTTACAATCCTCCCTATGGGTAGGAAACACACATAAATGAATGCAAACATACTTTCATGAAGAATGTCTGAAACAGTCATAAAAACGTGTGGAAGAATACACTGATTTTGATAAGCACTGGGATTCACACGATACAGCCCGTCTGAGTATGGACGGTGGGTGAGAATCCAGTATTGCTGATTAGGTCACGGGATGGAAAGGTGAGCAGGAAGTAGACTATGTGTGCATTTGTATATGAACATTCACGTGACCTAGATTTAACAGTATCATCCTTCTGTGCCCAGATATTTTTGTACAATAAGAATTTTACTTCGTATCTGTAATTTATATGTTTTATGATGACTTTTGAGAATTCTTCTAAATACCCCAAATGGAATTTGCAAATACAAACTCCCAAGATTTTACCTATCAGCATTTTTCCATCAGTTCCTTCGGAACATAACTGAGTTCTGTTTAGAATACAGTCATTTAAATAATTAGCAGTAATATTTTTCTACTGTCTGGACTAAGACCATGGAAGTATAAAGCATTAAATATGTACCCAGATAAAAATACGTTTATCACGTCCAAATGGGATCTGAGAGGTGAGGACAGGCTGAGATGGGACTCCTTGGCTTCCTTCTGTCCAAAAATTCCCTGCTTCCCTCTTCCCTATGGTTACCACCATGGAACATGTTACAATCTCAGTAGGGACTCTGTTTCAACTTTTCCTTTCAAAACAGAGTAAAAGCTTAATGGGAAAAAAAGTCCTTCCTATCTCCATGCCAGGCACCATGTAAGATCCACAAACTGAGAAGCCAGGCAAATAGTACTTTATATGCCCCAAACCTTAGTGACAGGGTGCTACAAAACTTCCCAAATTTAGGCATGTGACTTAACTAATACATACTGTGGTATGAGTCAAAGAAAATGGAACCATGTGTACTTTTATTGCATATTAAAATGATTCTTTTCAGTGCATCTAAAAACCTGTTTCTTCAAGAAATACACGGGGTGGCATTTTATAAAAACGATTCAATTATTAAAATTGTTTGGTAAAATTATTGGAAGCTATCCTATTAAATATAGGTAGAACTAAGGAAATAGACTTATAACCATGATGAGCACAATTTTAACCTATTCATATGTATAATTGATTCTTCACATAAGACTTACAGTAAATAACAGTCAAAGAAGATGAAGAATATTTAACCAGCACGTTAAAGACATCACTTATCCTCTGAGAAGAAGCTACCAATGGTTGAGTTTAGATGGCCAGTGGGTGATGACAGATAAGCAACTCCAGGGCGAGCTAATTTTTATTTAGACACATCTGCAAAGCTCTGACTTCTACTTCTAAAGTATATATGTCAACAGTTTTTTAAATCTCAATTATATCGATGAGAATTTCAGTGGATTTATATTATTTCCATGTGTCCAGTCTTAGTTAGAAGTAGCAATACTTGACAAAATACCACAATGAAGGCTGAACGTGTCAAAGACTTCAACTAACAAGTTAACTAACAAGTCAACTAACAAGTTAACTAACAAGTTAACACAATTGTTAGGATTTGAGTTTGAAATATCTGCCATAGGCTCATGTGATCAAGACTTGTATCCAAGCTGTTGGCCTGGTATTAGAAGGCTGTGGAAATGTCACGAGGTGTAGCCTACCTGTTTGGAGTACACCAGTGGTGGCTGGCCTTTGGAGCCTATGGCTACCCTTGGTTCCTGCCTCTTATGAAGATAAGAAACTTCATCACATGCTTTGACTCCCCCAAGTCCGGTGAATTCCCATTCCCTGCTGAAATGGAATGACAGCTGCTAATACCGTGAGCTAAGATAAATCTGTCCTTCATGTTGCTTCTGTCAAGAACCAACGTTACAGAGAAATCAGAGTAACTAGTATTTACATGTAGAGTAAAAAGATGGCAGATACATATTCTTATGAAGCTTTAAGACTTTTGTCTTTTCGATTCTGGTTCATTTCTAAAAGTGATTTCCCCTACTTTACAGATAAAGTGAGAGGCTTAGTCATAACAGCTAACACGTAATAGATTCATATCACAACCAAGCACCATGATGCCTAACTTTTAATGATACCATCTCATTTAATTTTCAAACAGCTTAAAAGACTATTACTGCTTGAATTTTATAAAATACAAAGGAAAAACTAACAGAATGACCAAATTTCAAGTTGCCAACTTACCAAGATATGAACTCAGACCTGTCTGGATTCAATACCTAAGCTCTCAAACTTTATAGATGCAATTCTTAATGCTAATTATACTTTATATCAAATGTTTTAATAGTTATGAATGATCAACTGCTAGTCCAAAAGAACTGAATCAGAATTTTTCATACAGCAACCCAGGCATGATTTGAAACGTTCTTGGATCACTTTAACACTCATTCAAGCTAGAGAAGCAAGGGGCTCTGCAGTCCCAGCTCTCCTAAAGCTCAGGAAATGTCACCTCAGTGTCTTTGCAGTGGCTTTTCCTACCTTCCACCATCTACCATGCAGCCCTTCATTGTCATGTGTATGCAGAGGATCGAACTGCACTGGAGCTCTTGAATGAAATACTGTCACAGTATACGTCACGGTGGAATCTGGATATAGTTCATAAACCTGTTCTTATCTACATATTGAGCACAAAGAGTGAAGAAAAAGATGATTTATTTCTTTACTGCTCTCATTACCTAAAAGGGAGGACAAGACTGCTCTGAGAACACTCTTGGGCCCAAACTAATCACTAAAATGGGCTCTTCCACAAGTGTTAGAAGAAAAGTTACTAGATCTGTGTGTGTGTGTGTGTGTGTGTGTGTGTGTGTGTGTGTGTGTGTGTGTGTGTATGTGTGTGTGTATGTGTGTGTGTGTCCAATTACTGTTCTTTACAGTGCTGTGTTATAGTATAGTATTCCAAAGCAGCTGAGAGTCATTGAAAACACAAAATAAAGTCAAAGAAAACAGTCTGTCCTGGGAAGACTGTAGGATTAAAAGCTGGAGATCCCAGGTTCGTGGCTGTGCTCTGACACTTTACCTCTCTGGCATGAAGAGACTGAGTGTCTTTTTTCCGGTGTTGGTGCTATATCCCCTGAGGGCAGTGAATCAGAAGTGTCTCTTGCTCTGCATTACACTAAGGACTTGCTGGAAATGAAATGCTAAGTTTGTATTCTAGCCTCAGAGTAAGAAGCTCGGTGTACCTTGGGAGGGGACATCATCTCCAGTTTGATTACTGCAAGAGTTCTGATCTGTGTGTGGCCCTCGTGTATACGCTCTAATAGGCCAGTTGTCTAAGACTATGGGAAAGTGTTCATAAGACTCTGGGGTTTTACTATCAGGAATCTCAAATGCAGTCCCAGGAATATTTAGAGAAATATTGTTCCAGCCTACATTGCTTAGATAATAACCTCATTTCTGATTTTGACTTTGAATGTGTAGTGAGGCACAAGTCAAGCAGAGGTTATGCAATTAGCTTGGAGTCAAAGAGAAAGCAAGGAATAGAGCTGCGGAAGAAACCCCAGCATGAACTTGATTTTAATTCAATCAAATTGTTAAGGTACCGACCACGTACCCTCCACGATAATGACAATGAACCTTTTAATAAATAAATATTCATCATTTTAGTTATAAAAGACAATGGTAGCTTTTAACAAAAGATTGGCACCTAAGCAATGTTTACATCAATAAAGATTCTGCTTTGAAAAGGTACAGTTGCCCTGATCTTTATATATGTAAACTGTGGGCATTATATATGTTCCTTATATCACAATTTTCATTACTGCAATGGCAGAGAACATGATATAGAAAAGTAGTAATGAAGGATTCAGTTTTCACTTAGATCTAGACGTCTGCATCATTATTTGGACACTACATGACATAAACAATGTTAGGAAATGCTTAGGGATGGTCTTCCTTTATCTGCATGTCAGAAGTAGTTTTTTGCTTTACTATAATTTACCTGATATAGCTACTAAGTAAGATGTCTGATACTTTTACATGCAAAGGTCCTGAAAAAGAAAAAGCAAGTGAATGGATTGCTAATGAAATTCTCTGACTGTCAAAAGCACTGTGAAGTGGTAAATAATAGTAAGAGGGATAACAAAGTGCTTCAATGGCTACAGCACTAGTCACCATAATAAAAGCAGAAGGAACACATCTGGATAGAATTTGCATTTCATGCCATTACTGAGTATTATATAGAATATACAGAAAATAACTTTTCAATAATACAGGTAAAATATTGCTCATCCTGTCTTCTTCCTTTAAAGGGCACTATAGAGAAAAGCAACCATCTGTCCAAGTGTGCACAGGGAGGCTAGAAAAGGAGCTACTTAGCATAGATAAAAAGATCAAATAAAACCAGAGAATTAAAAAGAACCAGTAACATTAATACAACAGCGACAAAGACACAAGATGATCCTAAGAAACATCAGAGATAAATAATATTAATGTGTGGCAGAAACTACAATAAAAGTAAATGAACACTTAAGGAAAATACAGACACATGCTCTCTTTTTGTTTGCTGAAGTATTTTATGGTGCTATAATTTTTTAATGGAATTAAAAAGGAATGAGTAAGAAATATTTTGTTGACTGTTGTTATTGTTGCTACTTAGTTTAATTATGATATTCTAATATCAACTCTTTACCAGCATCTTCAGACACTTTCATGAATTCAGTGTTTAACTAGAGGCTACTCTCATTCTGTTGTTTAAAATACCTGTTCAGAAAACCCGAACGCCTGTTCACTACAAATGCTAAGACCCACTCCATGGTTAATTTCTTCTGATGAGATGAAAGAGAAGCTAAGAAGAGGAGCGTCTGTTAGCTACTATCCAGAAAGAGTCTAACTTGGGCTCCAGAAAGTAGAACAGGTAAAGTCCTACAAGTCAAACACACCTGAGCCCTGTGGACTGGAAACACTACGCAATACAATCTGTTCTGTCGTTCGTCAAAGAAAAGAGTGTTTCCATGATGTTTTCTGGATCTGGTCTGTAAAAAGTAGGGTTGGATTTGCATATCCAAGTGCTTTTCAAACTATCTTAAATTTCCTACTTGGAGAGGACATTGATTTCCTCCGAGACTAAAAGAAAACTCAGATGTTTTGCATGTTTCCAGATTAGGAAAACAGACAGCTACCTCCCATGATAAGAAAGGGTTAGTAATAATCATAAAACAACATTAATAACAATGATCTGGATCATAGAAAATGATTGGTCGCTAGGATTCACCTGAATTAAGGAGACTCCAGAACGAGATGGTCATTAAGCGCTATTTCCATCAGGACTCTGGCAAGCTTAGACTCTGTGGGAAGCTGTAAATGCTCTCAGAGCAGACTTCAGTAATGAGATTGGAATGAAGACTGGATGATGGCATAAAAGCATCTCCCTGCCCCTTGTTCTGAGAGTTAACTATTAAACCATGTGTCGTTCATCCTGATTTGGTTTACTTAGTTCTAGAAACAAGGACATACTGATCAGATTGCCTGGGGCAACTGAACAGCGAGTGAAGCCTCTGTGATGACCACGTCCTTCCCAAGAACGCCACTAAAGAGGCTCTCTGTCGTCGGACAGCAACTCTGCATTGCTGCTGAAGAATGATATAAGTTCTTCCCTTCCGTTAGTTTTATATTTTGGAATATTCAACATTTTTCAATGCATATTTTTCTACTTGATTCCATTATTCCATTCCTCGATCTGCCTCTGTCAGTCTGTCAGTCTGTCTTTTATACTCTAGTTCATTATTTTAATTATTTACAGACTTCCTTGTCTGGACGCTTCATCCGAGTAGAAGATGGCAGTATTTATTTTTGGGGGGGGGTGTTGTTGATTTTTTTTGTTTGTTTTGTTTTCTTTTTTTGTTTTTATTTTGTAATACCTTAGTGGAATGGGATATAAAATATGGAGAGGGGATTAGTTTCAATATTATATTTCAGTGATGTTTTTAGTTTCATCCACGATAGAGATCTTACTGTCTTTTCTCATTTGCTGTACATTCTGCAGTTTAAAATGGCCACAACAGTGTTTGAAGAATCAGTGGTTAGTCAGTGTTCAACCCATGTTTCAAAAGTTGTTACACGGCTCATTTTATTGTTAGAAGGAGAGTTTGATGTGATTGGTTTCATTTTCCTTACAGACTCACACTACCAGAGAAACACAAGACTCAAATGTTGTTTAAAAGTGTATTATTTCAATTATATCTCTACTGATTCTTTGTTCAAAACATGGAATGCGTCTATAGTTTTTACAAGTGCATAGAGATGCAAAAACTTAAAACGTTGTGCTGTTTTTGCCAGGGTATTTTTTCATGTCAAAATTTTTTGGGGGGGACAGAGCAGAAACAAGGTACAGCATGAATATATAGCATTTTCCACTATATTTTTATTAACAAAATTAATGAACATGTCTCAATACTTTTATAATGTTTACATCTATAAAAATATGAGCTATAAATAGCTTGTTAGGAGGCCAATGATTAAGACTCTTAAATGGCAAAAGTTGATTCACAACATACTAATACTCTATAAGTACTCAGTACAGAGGAAAGCAAGTGGGAGGCACTGGGATTAAGAGAAAAGGTAAACGTGCTCAGTCATCCTGAAGTCTATAAAATATATCAATATTAATGTATTTTAAAAACAATACTTGGAGCTGGGAATTGGGTTCAGTAGTTTTCTTATCTTTTGAACACTCTTTTCAATATTCAGTTTTTATTGAATGTTCAGTTTTAAAAACATCCATTTTCCTTTCAATTTGAAAGAATAAAAGTAGGACATAAAAGTTGATAATTTTTACTTTGCTGTCTTAAAATCAACTATGTGCTCAATTCATAGCAAAACCTTAGCATATTAGAATCTTGAATTCCATCATTTAAGAAGTTCAGGTTAAAGTTTTCTCATTTATTAAGTGAAGAGAACAGTTTAAGTATCACAGATGATTGTTTTAAGACTAAAATGGTTAAAAAAGAGAGGTCACTCAATAAATGGTAGCCAAATCACCACACACAGTAAAATCCACATAAAAATATATTTCTAGGCCTGTTCCTCTATTAGGTAGGGCTGGTATCTATGCTACAAAAGCCATTAAGCCTCAATAATTTGGGCATTTTAAAATACTCTTCAGAGTCTTTTAATGACATTTCCCAAAGGTCAGACAAGCACATGCCAGTGTGGAGCTGCTGCATTTGAAGGGAGTTTTATTTGGTTCAGAAAATAAGTCTTGCTCACAAAAGCCAGGATCATAGAGACCCTGCCATAAAGGAAAAGCGTGATATTTTAGAAAAGCTAGGGCGGGTGAAAAACTATAATAAAGTGAATGCAGATTCTTAGGTTAACAGTAAGTGCTCGAGGTTAAAGCTACATGGAGAAGAAATATGCTCTAAACGAACACCCTGCAGATCGGAAAGGGTGGAAAGACCTTAGGCGGCTGGAGAAAAGGAAGAACAGAGTACAATACAAAGGCCTGCGAGAAGATGCTCAAAACCTCAGTTATAAAGAGAGGAAGGAGCAAGACGCAGGCCAGTAGGCACCCATGGTAACAAAGCAAAACCGGGACTCGTAGGAAACAAGGAGGGTTACAAATGAAATCCTTAATGTGTATGTTCCAAGGTGGTGCTACTTAGAAAGGCACAAATATTGATGGGTTAAATCAGGATGAGGAAAATATACAGCCAAATACGGACAGCTCTGAGGGAGAAAAAAATAGTCAGCTTGGTACTCAACTGTCATCACAATTCATTTGTTTTTCACAGCCCACTGTTTGTGACATTAACAGAATTTCGAATTTAGCAATGAACTATTTTTATGTTGTGAATCTCTGTAGCCATTTTCCATATGTATCTATTGCAGCTAGCAATAATAGCCTCTTGATCTTTAAAATGCTTCCAATTAATATTATTCAGATCGGGGTCATCAGAGATTTCCCTGCATATTTCTCTTTCCTATTACTTCAAGTAAAACATTGCACATCTTATTTATTTGCATTATGCCCAAATTATGTGGTCATTTCAGTAAAAAAAAAAAAATCCAATCATTGGGAGGTTGTTGTTTTTATTATCACTTTTATAAGATTGGGATAGCTTGGGAATTTTGAATTGTATTTTCATTTAACTAAAATAATTATAGCACCTTTTCCATGAAAGCATTTAAATATATCAAATTTACATCTAGATTTCCTGTGTGTCAAATATTAAGCAAAACAACTTCAATTGTAATAATTTACATACTCATATATTAATGCATGTTACATATTTATATATATTAATGAGCTTATGATTATTGTCTAAGAGGCTCTTTTGTCTTATTACTGTTTTGGTTATAATAGTTGGTAGCAGATACTATTTACTGAGTATCCATTATGTACCAAGACATATCAAGATATTTATTAGAGGCCATAAATACAGACGAATAAGGATGTTATTGGTTCATTTTCCATCTGAGGGTTTAAGACAAACAAAAACCAAGGTGTCTATGATCACATGATTTGAATACAGTAGAGGTGGTGTCCGTAAATGAAGCATACTCACGGCCCATGATCTC
The DNA here is from genome assembly GCF_021556685.1 of Rattus norvegicus. Lineage (NCBI taxonomy): Eukaryota > Metazoa > Chordata > Mammalia > Rodentia > Muridae > Rattus > Rattus norvegicus. The sequence continues at coordinate 71,209,470 of NC_141544.1, forward strand.
TTTGTGATGGAGTTCAGTCTGAAGCAAGATTACAAATTTTAAGAGTTAACATAGACCTGGAAATACAGTTCAACAGTAGAGCACCTGCCTATCATGCGTGCAACAGAGGCTCAGTCACCACTGTCACTAAAATATAAGATAAAAATTAATAAAAAGTTAGCAGTATACTGTCAACTGCTTTTGTAAGAAAATATATGACACCCGCGGATCCCGGCCCGCAGCAGCTCTCTGCTCCCAGACCCTGTGAGAGAGAGACCAAACCGCCTGGTCAGGTGGGCAGTCCTGAGGCTGCAGAGCGGAAGAGACCACCAACACTGCTCACCCCTGCCCACATCCCTGGCCCAAGAGGAAACTGTATAAGGCCTCTGGGCTCCCCTGGGGGAGGGCCCAGGAGCCGCAGGACCCCTGCCTGAGACACCGCCTGAACCTGAAGGAAACAGACCGGATAAACAGTTCTCTGCACCCAAATCCCGTGGGAGGGAGAGCTAAACCTTCAGAGAGGCAGACAAGCCTGGGAAACCAGAAGAGACTGCTCCCTGCACACACATCTCGGACGCCAGAGGAAAAAGCCAAAGACCATCTGGAACCCTGGTGCACTGAAGCTCCCGGAAGGGGCGGCACAGGTCTTCCTGGTTGCTGCCGCTGCAGAGAGCCCGTGGCAGCACCCCACAAGCGAACTTGAGCTCGGGACCACAGGTAAGACCAAATTTTCTGCTGCAAGAAAGCTGCCTGGTGAACTCAAGACACAGGCCCACAGGAACAGCTGAAGACCTGTAGAGAGGGAAAACTACATGCCCGAAAGCAGAACACTGTGTACCCATAACTGACTGAAAGAGAGGAAAACAGGTCTACAGCACTCCTGACACACAGGCTTATAGGACAGTCTAGCCACTGTCAGAAATAGCAGAACAAAGTAACACTAGAGATAATCTGATGGCGAGAGGCAAGCGCAGGAAACCAAGCAACAGAAACCAAGACTACATGGCACCATCGGAGCCCAATTCTCCCATCAAAACAAACATGGAATATCCAAACACACCAGAAAAGCAAGATCTAGTTTCAAAATCATTTTTGATCATGATGCTGGAGGACTTCAAGAAAGACGTGAAGAAATCCCTTAGAGAACAAGTAGAAGCCTACAGAGAGGAATCGCAAAAATGCCTGAAAGAATTCCAGGAAAACATAAATAAACAAGTAGAAGCCCATAGAGAGGAGACACAAAAATCCCTGAAAGAATTCCAGGAAAACATAAATAAACAAGTAGAAGCCCATAGAGAGGAGACACAAAAATCCCTGAAAGAATTCCAGGAAAACATAAATAAACAAGTAGAAGCCCATAGAGAGGAGACACAAAAATCCCTGAAAGAATTCCAGGAAAACACAATCAAACAGTTGAAGGAATTAAAAATGGAAATAGAAGCAATCAAGAAAGAACACATGGAAACAACCCTGGATATACAAAACCAAAAGAAGAGACAAGGAGCTGTAGATACAAGCTTCACCAACAGAATACAAGAGATGGAAGAGAGAATCTCAGGAGCAGAAGATTCCATAGAAATCATTGACTCAACTGTCAAAGATAATGTAAAGCAGAAAAAGCTACTGGTCCAAAAAATACAGGAAATCCAGGACTCAATGAGAAGATCAAACCTAAGGATAATAGGTATAGAAGAGAGTGAAGACTCCCAGCTCAAAGGACCAGTAAATATCTTCAACAAAATCATAGAAGAAAACTTCCCTAACCTAAAAAAAGAGATACCCATAGACATACAAGAAGCCTACAGAACTCCAAATAGATTGGACCAGAAAAGAAATACCTCCCGTCACATAATAGTCAAAACACCAAATGCACAAAATAAAGAAAGAATATTAAAAGCAGTAAGGGAAAAAGGTCAAGTAACATATAAAGGCAGACCTATCAGAATCACACCAGACTTCTCGCCAGAAACTATGAAGGCCAGAAGATCCTGGACTGATGTCATACAGACCCTAAGAGAACACAAATGCCAGCCCAGGTTACTGTATCCAGCAAAACTCTCAATTAACATTGATGGAGAAAAGAAGATATTCCATGACAAAACCAAATTTATACAATATCTTTCTACAAATCCAGCACTACAAAGGATAATAAATGGTAAAGCCCAACATAAGGAGGCAAGCTATACCCTAGAAGAAGCAAGAAACTAATCATCTTGGCAACAAAACAAAGAGAATGAAAGCACACAAACATAACCTCACATCCAAATATGAATATAACGGGAAGCAATAATCACTATTCCTTAATATCTCTCAATATCAATGGCCTCAACTCCCCAATAAAAAGACATAGATTAACAAACTGGATACGCAACGAGGACCCTGCATTCTGCTGCCTACAGGAAACACACCTCAGAGACAAAGACAGACACTACCTCAGAGTGAAAGGCTGGAAAACAACTTTCCAAGCAAATGGTCAGAAGAAGCAAGCTGGAGTAGCCATTCTAATATCAAATAAAATCAATTTTCAACTAAAAGTCATCAAAAAAGATAAGGAAGGACACTTCATATTCATCAAAGGAAAAATCCACCAAATGAAGTCTCAATCCTAAATATCTATGCCCCAAATACAAGGGCACCTACATATGTAAAAGAAACCTTACTAAAGCTCAAAACACACATTGCACCTCACACAATAATAGTGGGAGATTTCAACACCCCACTCTCATCAATGGACAGATCATGGAAACAGAAATTAAACAGAGATGTAGACAGACTAAGAGAAGTCATGAGCCAAATGGACTTTACGGATATTTATAGAACATTCTATCCTAAAGCAAAAGGATATACCTTCTTCTCAGCTCCTCATGGTACTTTCTCCAAAATTGACCATATAATTGGTCAAAAAACGGGCCTCAACAGGTACAGAAAGATAGAAATAATCCCATGCATGCTATCGGACCACCACGGCCTAAAACTGGTCTTCAATAACAATAAGGGAAGAATGCCCACATATACGTGGAAATTGAACAATGCTCTACTCAATGATAACCTGGTCAAGGAAGAAATAAAGAAATTAAAAACTTTTTAGAATTTAATGAAAATGAAGGTACAACATACCCAAACTTATGGGACACAATGAAAGCTGTGCTAAGAGGAAGACTCATAGCGCTGAGTGCCTGCAGAAAGAAACAGGAAAGAGCATATGTCAGCAGCTTGACAGCACACCTAAAAGCTCTAGAACAAAAAGAAGCAAATACACCCAGGAGGAGTAGAAGGCAGGAAATAATCAAACTCAGAGCTGAAATCAACCAAGTAGAAACAAAAAGGACCATAGAAAGAATCAACAGAACCAAAAGTTGGTTCTTTGAGAAAATCAACAAGATAGATAAACCCTTAGCCAGACTAACGAGAGGACACAGAGAGTGCGTCCAAATTAACAAAATCAGAAATGAAAAGGGAGACATAACTACAGATTCAGAGGAAATTCAAAAAATCATCAGATCTTACTATAAAAACCTATATTCAACAAAACTTGAAAATCTTCAGGAAATGGACAATTTCCTAGACAGATACCAGGTATCGAAGTTAAATCAGGAACAGATAAACCAGTTAAACAACCCCATAACTCCTAAGGAAATAGAAGCAGTCATTAAAGGTCTCCCAATCAAAAAGAGCCCAGGTCCAGACGGGTTTAGTGCAGAATTCTATCAAACCTTCATAGAAGACCTCATACCAATATTATCCAAACTATTCCACAAAATTGAAACAGATGGAGCCCTACCGAATTCCTTCTACGAAGCCACAATTACTCTTATACCTAAACCACACAAAGACCCAACAAAGAAAGAGAACTTCAGACCAATTTCTCTTATGAATATCGACGCAAAAATACTCAATAAAATTCTGGCAAACCGAATTCAAGAGCACATCAAAACAATCATCCACCATGATCAAGTAGGCTTCATCCCAGGCATGCAGGGATGGTTTAATACACGGAAAACCATCAACGTGATCCATCATATAAACAAACTGAAAGAACAGAACCACATGATCATTTCATTAGATGCTGAGAAAGCATTTGACAAAATTCAACACCCCTTCATGATAAAAGTCCTGGAAAGAATAGGAATTCAAGGCCCATACCTAAACATAGTAAAAGCCATATACAGCAAACCAGTTGCTAACATTAAACTAAATGGAGAGAAACTTGAAGCAATCCCACTAAAATCAGGGACTAGACAAGGTTGCCCACTCTCTCCCTACTTATTCAATATAGTTCTTGAAGTTCTAGCCAGAGCAATCAGACAACAAAAGGAGATCAAGGGGATACAGATCGGAAAAGAAGAGGTCAAAATATCACTATTTGCAGACGACATGATAGTATATTTAAGTGATCCCAAAAGTTCCACCAGAGAACTACTAAAGCTGATAAACAACTTCAGCAAAGTGGCTGGGTATAAAATTAACTCAAATAAATCAGTTGCCTTCCTCTATACAAAAGAGAAACAAGCCGAGAAAGAAATTAGGGAAACGACACCCTTTATAATAGACCCAAATAATATAAAGTACCTCGGTGTGACTTTAACCAAGCAAGTAAATGATCTGTACAATAAGAACTTCAAGACATTGAGGAAAGAAATTGAAGAAGACCTCAGAAGATGGAAAGATCTCCCATGCTCATGGATTGGCAGGATTAATATAGTAAAAGTGGCCATTTTACCAAAAGCAATCTACAGATTCAATGCAATCTCCATCAAAATACCAATCCAATTCTTCAAAGAATTAGACAGAACAATTTGCAAATTCATCTGGAATAACAAAAAACCCAGGATAGCTAAAGCTATCCTCAACAATAAAAGGACTTCAGGGGGAATCACTATCCCTGAACTCAAGCAGTATTACAGAGCAATAGTGATAAAAACTGCATGGTATTGGTACAGAGACAGACAGATAGACCAATGGAATAGAATTGAAGACCCAGAAATGAACCCACACACCTATGGTCACTTGATTTTTGACAAAGGAGCCAAAACCATCCAATGGAAAAAAGATAGCATTTTCAGCAAATGGTGCTGGTTCAACTGGAGGGCAACATGTAGAAGAATGCAGATCGATCCATCCTTATCAGCCTGTACAAAGCTTAAGTCCAAGTGGATCAAGGACCTCCACATCAAACCAGACACACTCAAACTAATAGAAGAAAAACTAGGGAAGCATCTGGAACACATGGGCACTGCAAAAATTTCCTGAACAAAACACCAATGGCTTATGCTGTAAGATCAAGAATCGACAAATGGGATCTCATAAAACTGCAAAGCTTCTGTAAGGCAAAGGACACTGTGGTTAGGACAAAACGGCAACTAACAGATCGGGAAAAGATCTTCACCAATCCTACAACAGATAGAGGCCTTATATCCAAAATATACAAAGAACTCAAGAAGTTAGACCGCAGGGAGACAAATAACCCTATTAAAAATGGGGTTCAAAGCTAAACAAAGAATTCACAGCTGAGGAATGCCGAATGGCTGAGAAACACCTAAAGAAATGTTCAACATCTTTAGTCATAAGGGAAATGCAAATCAAAACAACCCTGAGATTTCACCTCACACCAGTGAGAATGGCTAAGATCAAAAACTCAGGTGACAGCAGATGCTGGCGAGAATGTGGAGAAAGAGGAACACTCCTCCATTGTTGGTGGGATTGCAGACTGGTAAAACCATTCTGGATATCAGTCTGGAGGTTCCTCAGAAAATTGGACATTGAACTGCCTGAGGATCCAGCTATACCTCTCTTGGGCATATACCCAAAAGATGCCTCAACATATAAAAGAGACACGTGCTCCACTATGTTCATCGCAGCCTTATTTATAATAGCCAGAAACTGGAAAGAACCCAGATGCCCTTCAACAGAGGAATGGATACAGAAAATGTGGTACATCTACCCAATGGAATATTACTCAGCTATCAAAAACAACGAGTTTATGAAATTCGTAGGCAAATGGTTGGAACTGGAAAATATCATCCTGAGTGAGCTAACCCAATCACAGAAAGACATACATGGTATGCACTCATTGATAAGTGGCTATTAGCCCAAATGCTTGAATTACCCTAGATCCCTAGAATAAACGAAACTCAAGACAGATGATCAAAATGTGAATGCTTCACTCCTTCTTTAAACGAGGAAAAAGAATACCCTTGGCAGGGAAGGGAGAGGCAAAGATTAAAACAGAGACTGAAGGAACAACCATTCAGAGCCTGCCCCACATGTGGCCCATACATATACAGCCACCCAATTAGACAAGATGGATGAAGCAAAGAAGTGCAGACTGACAGGAGCCGGATGTAGATCGCTCCTGAGAGACACAGCCAGAATACAGCAAATACAGAGGCGAATGCCAGCAGGAAACCACTGAACTGAGAATAGGTCCCCCGTTGAAGGAATCAGAGAAAGAACTGGAAGAGCTTGAAGGGGCTCGAGACCCCAAAAGTACAACAATGTCAAGCAACCAGAGCTTCCAGGGACTAAGGCACTACCTAAAGACTATACATGGACTGACCCTGGACTCTGACCCCATAGGTAGCAATGAATATCCTAGTAAGAGCACCAGTGGAAGGGGAAGCCCTGGGTCCTGCTAAGACTGAACCCCCAGTGAACTAGACTATGGGGGGAGGGTGGCAATGGGGTGAGGGTTGGGAGGGGAACACTCATAAGGAAGGGGAGGGGGGAGGGGGATGTTTGCCCGGAAACCGGGAAAGGGAATAACACTTGAAATGTATATAAGAAATACTCAAGTTAATAAAAAAAAATATATATATATATAGAAAAAGAAAATATATAAACTCCAGTGTATCATCCACAGAATATCTGAACTGTTTTTTCATACTTTTACTAATACTACATATTCAAGTTGATAAATATTCTCAAGTATCTACTGTGTAGCCCCAAGTAGGCTAAAAATCTTAGTTTGTTAACTCTCATGCTTAAGCAAAGATTTGATGATTATAGAGTCTCCTACTTGAAGATGTTATTTTCAGGCAAAATTATATTTTTCTATAACTGATGTTTTAAGAAAGTTTCACTACTTTATGATCACTGGGGCTTTAGACTATAAAGATTCCTTTAATAACTTAAGTACCAAATTGTAAAATAAATAGCACTTAATGAAGATTTAAACATAATTTCTGTAAAACTCACAAATTTGTTTTGTTTAATATCTTCTCTACATTAAAGTAAATACCACTGTATTTTTCTTATACTATACCTAGATTATTTCTCAATACTGTTGCAAAGATGGTCTCTGATTCACCTTCAGAAGGAAATGTGCCGTGGAATATTTTGTCACTTGGTATAACTCAGTTACACTGGAAAAATACATCTGCAGCAAGCTCCTGTGTAATGGTACAAATCCCACATACAATCAAACATACAATGGCACAATCATAATCATAACAACAGTAGTGATGACATTTGGTGAAAACTTTCCAATGTCTCAAGCATTACAATTAACAGTTTAAATGTATTACCTTACTCATTTATTGGAATACTATAAGGGGGCACGAAATGTTAATAATCTGATTTTACAGAATAGAATACTTCTAGCACAAAAGTCCAATAACTTGTTCAAGATGACTGACAGCAAGGAAGTCAGAGCAAGGTTTGGCTTTCAAAAGCCTGCCCCTCTCATGTGTTTTAGAGGGAGGTTATACATTTTATTAATGCTATCTTTGGGCTGATAGAGTTATACTACTGAGCTTGGAGCCCATTTGGTCTGTAAGCTCCAACTTGAAGACAGCTAATGAGTCAAAGTCTGAGATGCTGCTATTCATACTACCTGCCAATTAAAACGCTCCCTTGTGAGAAGGTGCGACTAGCTAGCTAAACCTCAGAACAGAATACAAGCTTTCAAAAGTGCCTGGAGTGAGGCTGAGCCATGGCTTGGGTTAAGAGCTCCTACTGTTTTTGCAAGGGACCCAGTAATGGTGATCATTTTCTAGTACCCACATGGCAGCTCATAACCTTGTTAAACTCTAGTTCCAGGGACCTGAGCCCTCTTCTGTATCAGAAATGCACTGGGTACACATACACACATTCGGGCGAAACACTCACGCATAAAATAAAGTTAAAAAAGTGCCTGATGAATTAAAAACGGCATCTGTAAGTGGCTCAAGTGGTGAATTAACAGGTGGTTTCCCTTTTCTGTTTGGTCCTTCAGTGTTCTTCCTTCTGTTTAAAATACTCCCATTACAGTGGCGTGCCACCTACAGAACAAAGGAACACTTAGAACCTTACATCCTAAACTTCACTCACTTTGTATATTCGGCTGTTAGTCCTGTTTGTTACTTTCCCAATGACATTACCAAAGTCACACAGTATTGTTAGCCACCAGTCTTCCCTAAGGTGGCTTAAGCCCCTGAAATAGTGACTCATCCTTGTTTATCTTATGTTCTGTGTCCCGAGCACCTACCACTCAGTTCAATGAAAGATCCTAAACCCACCTTAAACAAAGAGGCGGAAGCAATTGTTGACTCCCTTAAAAGACACGTAGATTTCCTGAGTAAAAGTTTCTTATCAGAAATCTGAATCCACAGGTCTATTTTGTATATGCACCAGAGAAGGAAAAATTACATCCCACACTATGACACAATAGAAGTAACAGGGAACAGAGTTCACAACCCCAAAAAGCACCTTCGTTCTGTACATATATTCCTTTCTATTTTGTTTGGTCATTTTTTTATCCCTTTCTTCTCCAACATAATGGAAACTTTTATGATGTCAACATTTTATATTATTTGCTATTATCTCTAATCTGTAAGAAAGAACATGGTAGCAAGAAATTTTCAGTAACTGTACATTAAAAGAAGGAACCAGGTCGGTAAGAGAGGTCAGTAAGAGATGACAGCGGTGGGAGAGGAGGTAAAATTCACACAATATTTTTATGCTGTCCTGGAAATAATAAGGAAGGTTACCTCAAAAATTCTAGGAAAATATGAAACACCAATGAAATAGGAAGCTTTCTTTCTGTTTCTGAGCTGACTGCTTGATAAATTCCTTCCATGCCAAATATCCCTGTAGCCCTGTAGCATTTTGACATTTAATTTCTGCTACTATAGTAGTCCAGAAGAAATGATACTATTTCTTGACTAATTTTCTCTAAGTGCCATGTATTGTGATTAGCATTTTCTATGCATTATACTATTCAAAAAGCTAATAGGTATTTATTCATTATGCATGTGTTCAGTGCGGGTATGTGGCTCTGTCACATCACAGGTTGGAGGTCAGAGGACAACATCCAGGCGTTGTGAATTCCATCCTGTGCATTTCCCCCTCCAGCATGGGGATTCTGAGAATCTGACTGAGATCTTCAAACTTGAGGCGAGTGCCTTTACTTGTTAAAGAGCCTTTAATTAAAAAAAAAGACTTAATAATTTTGTGTGTGCATTGACAACTGTGTGGCGTTCAAAGGAAGCCTTGCTGGAGTGGTTTTCACCCTCCACAATGTAGGTTCTGGAGCTGGAACTCCAGCTGTCAGGCTTGGTGGCAAGAGCCACTGTTTGCTGAGCCTCTTCACTATCTCCCATGTTCATTTCTTAAGACCATGCCCACGGTAACTGGTATTCATCATCCAATTTAACCTAGATGTACAGTGAGAAAACAGATGCCCCACAACTTTGCCAAGATTATTCAAATAGAAATGCGAGTTGCCTCAAGGAGCATGACCCTGGTGCATACTCTAGGTGGAGGTTATGATGAGTGGTACAGGACGCTGGCTCACAAGACTGCGGTGTTCCTATTTAGAACCTGGGGAACACAGAATTCTGGGTAACATGGTCAGAGCTCCTTCTTAGGCAGTCTTGCCCATCAGCTAGTGAGTCTGTTGAAGCTCCAGGACCTCTTAGAGACCGGCTTAGACACCAGAGAGCATGAGAGAGGCATGGAAGCTGTAATTCATTCTCCCTCTCTCCCCCTCTCCCCCAACTCTGGAAGGATGGAAGGATGGAAGGATTCATAAAATAAATAGCTGGTTAATGGTGGTAGGAATGTGTTTAGGAGGTCACTGCTACTGCCTCCAGTCGCAGTGTTAGGAGACAGAATCCTACTGAAGACAACGAAAGGCTCTGCAGAGATTTCTTAACACCTCCTGAGTGGTATCAGGTATTTCACTATATGAGATTATTAACAATGTTTACCTATACAGTTATACAATGTAGAATCTTGTGTTACCACCTGATCTCAAGTTTCCACATAAATTCACACTCCTCTGAATCTCAATAAGGTAATACCCTAATAGTATAAAATTATCCAAGTAAAGGACAGACCATGTTTTGGTAGTTAGATCCAGCACATGACTTGGTGTATTAAAGTTCCATCAATAACAAAAAAAAATATTTTTAATTTTCAGATGGTGATATGTGGTTTAAAGCCCTGAAATGTCAGTGCGATTCTGAACTCTATTTTCTTCAGCATTAGGAGACACTTATCACAGAGTCCTGAACAGGCATTAGTGTTTAGTTCTTTTTTTTTTTAAAGATTTATTCATTTATTATATATAAGTGCACTGTAGCTGTCTTCAGACACACCAGAAGAGGGCATCAGATCCCATTACAGATGGTTGTGAGCCACCATGTGGTTGCTGGGAATTGAACTCAGGACCTCTGGAAGAGCAGTCGGTGCTCTTAACCGCTGAGCCATCTCTCCAGCCCCTAGTGTTTAGTTCTTATTATTATAATGAACCCTCAACTGCTGTGGTTCACATACTATAAAGCTTACGGCCACAGTTTTAAAACACTCCTTTTCACATTCTAATAAGCATGGCTAACTTAGATTTTCATCTAAACTGTAGATCCTCAGTGCCATTTTCACACCTTTTGACTCAAAAATTAAATTTCTAAGGCACGCCTTAGTGTTCCTCCTACAGGAGGTCTCTTCTCAGCTTGTGTATGCTTTGAAAGAGAAGAGAAAACTAACCGAGCAAATGGAACTTATCCATCAAACTGTCTGCGAGAAGATGAGACAGTTTGTTAAAACTTTTGAAGGAACAGCAAAGGCAAAGGTGAAAAACGCTAAATTTTAAGTCAGAAAGGGCTCTTTCTAAACCTGTAAAGGAGGCTGACAATCTACTTAAAGTAAAAGTGGAAAAGAGGGCAGCCACAGAGCACAAAGTGCTTTAGGCACAACTTGGGACAGGGCTGTACTGGATAAAATGCATTTTAGTAGCTATGACAAAAGTAGTCTAAATGTTTGACTTGCCTTAACAATATATACCATTTATGTATATTAAATAGCTTGAAGATCTCTTTCCTCTTTAGCTCCTTAATTTCCGTAAGAATTTGCTCTTATCAACTTGACAACACTCACATTCACTCTCCCTGAGTCCAGGTCCTTGATCTTGCCCCTCTTTCATCTACCCCCTTCTCCCACTCTCCCATTTCTTTTTTCCAGAAAGAAGTGATTACTAACGGATCTGAATGTTTAGGATGCACTGAATATGATTCCAAGCTTATTTATTGGATACTGTAACCCATAATTCTCAGTAGAAGTTGGATGAGACAAGGTCTTTCATTTTGCAGATGCTGTGGACGGTATTACCTGTCACATTTTTACGTGGTTCAAGAGAGTTGAAATTGTACAGCCCTATAGCAAGCAGTCTCCATATCGACCTCATGCCTGATACCACCATCACACCTATCGTAGTTCATCATTTTCCTTTATTTCATCACTATTACATACTCGCAATTTACATGTTTGTAAATTCCTTAATTGAAGCAAAATATCAACAAAATTAAAATATCAGCAAAATTAAAATGTATATATATGCATATACATTTGAGTCTATGAATATCCAAAGCATCAAATTAAAATTGACTTCCTCAAAATAACAGGTTTCTCAAAGGCTGTTGACTACTAGATGAGAAATTCACCTATAGTTCTGTACTTTGTGTAAGTACAAAATAAAGTTCTACCAGTAAATGATCTAAAGGAACTGGACAGACATTTTCATCACTAGGTCAATAATTTTGTTTCCATGAATATCAACTGTAGCTTTTTAAAAGTATTTATGTTTAGTTTTCAGACTAAAGCAGGTCTCTGGCCTAATCAACCCATGTAAGTGCAGGCTGGTCAGATTTAGGACAATTTTGGTAAGGGAAAAATTCTGCTTGCAGATTAGATATCTTTTATATAGTGATATTCATATTGACCTGTCCTTATATGATCTCTATAGAAGGCTCAGGGTAGTGCTACAGTTTTACTATATGTAGAGCTAAATAGGATTATTTAGTTCATTATTATTTTTAAAATTTCAAATCCTTCCAGATGTTAGGAAAATATAGTAGTACTATCTAGGAATTATTCAATTTACACTTAGTTTTGTATTCTGAGGCTGCTAGCCATTCCCCCAAGGACAACAAAACTGATCCACATTCCTCCATCACAGTAGTGCTTGACTCTGGTCTCCGCATGCCTCTGCAACTCCAGAAGTTAACAGCTGGACTTCATTTTTGTCCCAGCAGCCACCATCTTCTATTGCTCTAAGTCACCGTGAGTTTCTCCACCAATAACAAGCTTAAAACTCAACCAAGAGTGGAACATCAATACCCTGTCATGGGTTCATGTCATTCCACAATACTTTGGCATTACTGCCCATGTATCAGAAGGTAATAATAGTATTTTCTTAAAAAAACAAAAAATGTGGTCATGTTAAGCCATTCTATAACCCAGAGTACTAAGTCCTAAGATCTTCTACAGGACTCTGGCTCAATTTTGCAGGCCTTCCCAATTCCTCATAATGCTGTGATACTCATAATAAAGAAGGCAGATGGTTTGTTCTCTGAACATATGCTTTAAGTGCCCTCTTTGCTATTTCAAAATAATAGACCAAATTTGGCCTCTAATACTCACAGAAAACTTTAAAGAGGCTGCCTCATGAAATCTAAGTAAATCTGGTCCAGTGGGAATTCAATCTTTAAAAAAAAGATTTTCTAAACTTTCTCTGCAGTTCTATTCTATATCATAAAACTAATCTTTAAGTAACATAAAATACAGTAAGGAAAATCACCTAACTAGTAATATATTTTCTGGTTAAGGAATGGACTAGAAGGCAGAAAAAAGTTCCCTTTATTTATTTATATTTTAAAATTGTGAGTTTCCGGAGTTGGGGATTTAGCTCAGTGGTAGAGCGCTTGCCTAGGAAGCGTAAGGCCCTGGGTTCGGTCCCCAGCTCCAAAAAAAAAAAAAAAAAAAAAAAAAAAAAAAAAAGAACCAAAAAAAAAAAAATTGTGAGTTTCTGAAAGCTAATGTAGTTGACTCCGGTTAATTTCTGTGTAACTGCTGGATTTTCCATTTTTATTATTCCTACTCCTATTCCTATCATGTCGATGTTTTATTGTTAAAGCACTTTGCAATTATTAATTAGTTAATTTAGTCTAAATTATATTTATGCCTTTGTTTTAAATCCAAGCTACTCGTAGTTATTATGAGCCTAAAATGCTATTTCGCCAGCCAATTATTCTCATTTCAAAAACAGCTTGTTGTCGATGACAGCACCTTTTCTAAGTTTTCAAAGAAAATGTAATCTATCCCCAGTACATACACATATTTCTGGATGCTGTTCACATAATCTAACTGCACGTATAAAAAAATAGCATCTCTGTTTAATGTCTACATTTTATACATGAGCCTTCATGTATATATTTTCATGTGTTACATTTAGTTTTGAAAAAGGCATTAAAGTTGTTTCTTATATCTTACAATGACCTTAAAACTTAGGAGTTTGAGCAACATTCCAGATGAAGCACACACACACACACACACACACACACACACACACACACACACACACACACACACACACACACACCCCGAACACTTTGGTTACTATAAGGGCTCGAAGCCTAACAACTACTTCAAAACTTTAATGATCCTGTGGAAACTTCAACAAGGACTAGCTAGGTCCTAATGTAAAACAGTGTTTACTTTTAAAAATAAATGCAATAGTTTTACCCACATGTTTTTGGGACACTGTTAAGACACATCATAATTAACAATGTTGAAAATAACAACAGATCTTTAAATCCAGTCATCGTTTTGTACATAGTCACAAATATCTGAGCAAAATGGAAACTATTTTTGGGACAAAACATTCACTTTTTTTTGCTGATAAAGACAAACAACTTGAGAAAACACCCTTTCCTTTTCTCGACTCTCACTTTCACAATAAATGCAGCACGGAAACTAAATTCTCAACTTAGAAATACGCTGAGCTGTATTCCCATAAACAACTCACCAGACTCACAGCCATGCTCTCATCTTCTGCTTGGTCTTTCACTTCCCATGCATACACAATCACACTTACCTGCAAGAGCCTCAAACATCAGTCTATGTGTGTTTTTGAAATGAACTCTGTACCGATGCATTTTTTTTCTGTGTTTCTTTCTAACCCTCGGGAATGTTAAGAATTTAGGAAGAGAGCCACAGCTTAAGAGCGCAATTATTTGCCAGTAAATACTCAATTTGCTTGTCCTGTGATTTTTCTTCTAACTTGCATATTCAATAATCTGTCCCTGACTGCGTCACGAGCACAAAAAGTCTTTTCTCTAAAGGAGAACACTTTCGCCAATCAACCTTCAGCCATGCCAGGGCACAGCTCGTCAGGGTGATTTGTTAGCTTTAATTAATAATTCCTCATGCTGACCATTTTCACAAATAACACAGTGAGACTACGATGCAGGATGGCTGTAATTCAGGGCGCTAAAAACACAGTGGAGTGGGGGTGTAGAGGGGTGGGAGAATTCAGATGCCGTTTGTAAACACATCTACTCAGACTTTCAGATTACAGGATAGGGACATTGCAGCTGAATTACCATGCTATGTCCATCAATTTGTATTCAGGTGGAAGCCACATGCTCTTCCACTTTTATCTGCTAGGGCCTCCCGGGTGCCAACACCGTTATTGGGCCGACAACATTTACAAAGGAGGTCTCTAGCCTTAGGATTGCACAAGTTTACTGCAGGTGAAGTTGAGAAATCAGACATATACAGCACTTCTCAGTGAGCTTGTGTAACAGCCTGGAACACAGAAGTACAAGTTGCGAGTGTCAGATTTTCTTTTGCTAGGCTGGGCGATACTGGACATTTCAGTTAGCTTTTAACAAGATTCTCAGGCCCAGACCTCAAAACAGTAAAGCAACACTGGAGCGTTTGTTCAGGTCGGGCACATTTATTCACTTCTTAGCTATGCCTCACATATTATATTAAGGCCTAAGAATTTTGGTTGAAAAACAAAACAAAAACCCGACTTTCTCAGCTTGCTGTCACAGTCCATGTATCTTTTAAAAACATATCGATGCTAGCACTCGAACAAAGCAACAAAGCAGGTAACGTGCAAACAAAAGTGAGAATTAAGAGCACTTTTCCACGTGGTTCCATCATGCAATCACTCAAGGACAGCACACTTGAGCCCTGCTGTAAAGATATGTCAGAGTAAACAGAGGCACACGAAACAAAACAGAAAGGAAAACGGCCAATGGTAGCAAAATATGTCTTTTCGACAATTAGAAAATATCTCTGAAAGCAGGTAGAGAAGTCAGAAGCATACTAGCATGTCCACAGTCAATTTCAAAATGCTCACACGCACTGGAGAAAACCAAAAACACAGAGGAGATTATAGTCATGCCCTTTATCTGATGTGTGTAAAGGCAAATTCATTAATTTATTAGATACATACTTATTGAGAATCTCTTCGGTATCAGAAACTGGATCATACCAGCACTGCGAGACTAAGGCACAGGCTCTGTCTTCAAGAAGTTTATAATTTAATCATTACAGCCTAAAAGAAAACATTCACCTCTAAACAGAGCACTGTATATAGCACATACAGGAAAGCATGAAACAGGGCCCTTAGACATGACAGGAGAACTATATGGAGTGGTAGGAAGAACATTCTACACACAGGCAAACCTTTGAACCTTTTCTAAAACTATTACTAGAATAGATTAGACTAGATTAGCAGTTCTAGGAACTGAGGGATTTAGTGCATAGTAATTTCAGATAAGTGCCTTAGATAGTAAACAGCTCAGGATTTAAAAACAAATCTATTAAGGAACAAAGTCCTTCTCGAACCATGATGCCTGTCATCATCAAGATGGTATGTGGCATCCCCAACACAGGCACAAACAGTGTGTGCTGTCTTCACTGTCAATGTACTCCTGGGATCCCAGGCCAGAAGAGGACATAGGAGCACACACTGCCTTTTCCTGTTTTCCTGCTCACTTGTCTTTTGTTCACCAAATGCTTACACTCACGCCCAATCACTTCTGTTTGTACTGTGTCAGAAGATAAACCATATTTGCATGACTATTATAAGAAGGAGAAACTGTATTTACTTAGTGGTCACAGATAACTTCTAAGAAGAGATCATATGCTATGCATTACAAAGGGTTGCACATGGTAGGAGGTTGGATGGGGTGGAAATGGTCTATCCTAACATGGCAACCACAGCTTGTAAATCCTCTTGGAAACTGGATGACATTCTCAGTGCTATTGGACATTTGTTTCATGTGATATTCAGAATGTAAAGAAGCTTCCAGAATACCAAACTTATAACTCAGTTATACATAGCCATTTAGAGAATTGTATAGTTCATTTATCCATTCACTACATACTTATCAAGCTTGTACTGTCTATGTAACACTTATTAATAATGGTAATTAAGGCTATTGAGTACTTCCTATACGTTGGTGACTGATGTAAGAATTTCATATAAGCATATATTCAGAAAAGCACCTCATTTAATCATCAGAAAAATTGAGGTAGGTCCTATTTCAATT
Organism: Rattus norvegicus; assembly: GCF_021556685.1. Lineage (NCBI taxonomy): Eukaryota > Metazoa > Chordata > Mammalia > Rodentia > Muridae > Rattus > Rattus norvegicus. The sequence continues at coordinate 71,226,272 of NC_141544.1, forward strand.
TTCATTTAACAAAAACTCCACAAGTAGTAAACTGGATATACACTAAAATCTTAAATCTTAAATATCTACCAAAGTCTTATTATGTCACAGTTACATAGTCACATATAGCATTTATAATAATATTTTTAAACTAGGAAATTTAGATAGTTTTGCATTTAAGAGTGAATGTACATGTAGTCCTATAAATAAATCTAGGATAGATACTATGGTATCTCCAGGCTGACAGCCCGAGGTAACAGAAAGAAAAAATGGCAGGTATGGTTAAAGCAAGTAAGCAAACAATATAGGCAACACAATTCTTCTTTCCTCTCATTCAAACTACATCCACTCTAAGGAAGCAATCAGAGAGAATCATGAAGCACAGAAAAGACAGTGGTTTAAAAAGAGAAGGGGAGACTGGTTCAGAAACATCCTTTGAAGATATTTCTAATATGGCTGAAATCGTTGTTTTTAGGAAACACCTATCAGATAAAATATAGATACAGGAACACATGTTTATAGTAAATTATTATTTTTACAAGGAACTAATAATATTAACATTTGCTCATTGATTCATTTATCTGCGTATTTGTTTGTTTGTTTGTTTATTGAAGGTTTTTTCAAGGCAGGGTTCCTGAGTTTTCCTTGCTCTGCTGGAACTCACTCTGTAGGCCAGGCTGGACTCCCCTGATTCCCCTGATGCTGCTCCCTGGGGGCTGGGACTAAGGGAATGCACTATAGCAGCGCAGCTGAATTTCATTTACCGAAAACTGAGTCGTTTTGGTTGGGACTATCTGAAGAAGCCACCACTTCTTCACTATAATCGCACATTCCTCCATGCCGCTGTTATTACTTCCCCCCGCCCCCTCGGCAAGCGGATGCTTTCTCCGTATTCCTTCTGTTTAGACACTAGGACTCTTAGTAGAACCATCTTGAGTACTTGACCTAAATTGTAGACCAAACACTGAAGGAACATGTTCAGTTATGGTTATAAAACTAATTTCAGGCCAAATGTGTATATTCATATAGAGATGGAGGTGGTCACTGAGGAGCTTTAAGAAGGCTCTTGTAGTTTATTTCCTTGTATAAGTGAAGTAGTTTTTGTGTTTTATTTTGTTGTTGTTGTTGTTGTTTTTAACTTTATGTAGAGACTGGTTAGACTCCACTAATGTTCTCAATTTTACAGTTTCCGGATGAGATCAGGTGTGTATGAGGAGGTAGAGGATGTCTAAATATCAACCTACATTCTATTTTCTGCCTAAGCTAGGCCCCCAAAATTTTAGGATTTTCTAGAAAATGCTTATTTTTCTATTTTCTATTGTCCTTTGTACAAAGTACAAGCTTGTCATGTATTCTTTCTCTACGATATCTGGATTGGTAAGAATAAGTCAGCGAAGTTTAGCCTTCTTGAGTCTCAACTCCGATCAACTATCTGAATCTCTAGATTTTCGAAAAGAAGTATCAGTGTCTGTCTGGAAACAACACACATAAGGACTGTAGACATTTAAACATTTCATAATCTTTCCTGAAAAAATTCCATATACTTTCTAACTTCTAAACTCTTATATTTTACTCATGCACACAAACGTCTGCTGCCTGAAAACAGTTGATGACTAGCTAACAAAGGGACAGAGCCGCCTGGTCCCACAGTTAGACCCACGCCTGAACAAGAATCTTCAAATTAACTAACTAATTAATTAAAATTAGATATATAATTAGTTGATAGTTGAGGGCTAAAAATGTATACAAATGTATACATGTGAAAATCAGGATTATATAAAGTAGGACACATTTCTAGCTAGGAAACTAATTATAGATAAATCACATACTGAAGAGGCCCAAGCCAGACCAATGAAATCTCATTTCACTGTGAATTTCCTACATACTTGTCATAAGTGATTTATATTCTCTTATGTCTCATTTTCTCTCACCTGTAATTTCTATATAATATTATAAGTGTAATATGTATTATGTGTTTTGACTACCTTAAAAGAAATATACTAAAGCCCTGTCAGAATGAAGAATTAGTAAGAATTAGTAAGAATGATAATAGTATTGCCTTATGAAACTTTAACTTACATATTCGACACCTCAGTATAAAATAGGTATAATGATTTTTATTTTCTTTATCAAATGGTGTACTGAAGTAAACTGAGACTAATACAACTCTATTGAAATTGTAAACAGAGTGAAAATTTGGTGAATATGTTAAATATTAAATACATATTAATAGCTTATATTTTTATAATGTATAAAGAATCCAGAATAGCATAATGTAGTTGATATCTTTATAGGTTTATTATTTGTCAATAAAATATATAATGAAAAGAAATATGTATATGCAAAGATGGCATTCAAGTTGATTTTCAAATATGATTTTCAAATATCTACCTTTAAAGTACTAAAGTATAAGATAAAGCAAATGTTTGTAAGCATATCCAGGTACTTATGGAAGAAGACTATGAAAAGAAAGGAGTAGAATTTCATTTGTGTGGCTGGATGCATTTTATGGTGTATCTGAGACCTCAGTAAAGAGAAAACACAATGAGGAGACGTGCTTTTTAGCAGAGTGTTGCATAATATACAAAATAAACTGTATTCATTAATGAATTGGCAGTGGTATTATACATGCACTCTTAGAAGCAGAACAGTTTAAGTAGCTTTCATGCTTGGCAGACCATGTTCCTGAGTGCCCCTCACTACTCCCTCCCTCTTGTACTCTTTAGTCCTATACTGCCAGGTGGGAGTAATGACCAAAAGGAAGGACAAAACAAACAGAGCCACTTACTGTGGCAGGAGCCACTCCAAGGATCAAAGAGCTGACTCTGTGTGGCTGCCAAGATCAGAGGTGCAGTGGGAGTCATCAGCATGGTGCCCTGAGATGCACACAGGCCACCCTGGTAGGCAAGCACCTGGGGCTACAGGCCCTGCATCCTGCTCAGGAGAACAGCCTGTTAAGACTACACGTCCACATTTCCTCACCCATCACTGCCTGTGATGTTAATTATTTTACTTATTGAATAACTTAAGTACAATAGATACTGCAGACAAAAACTTGATTCACCACTCACTCTGATTTCAAATTTCACTCAATTTTGAGAAGGATTCTTCCTATATTAATGGGTAACTTCTAAGGCAAGAACTCAGTAAGGCAGTCGATTTCTAACCTTTTTTTTTTTGGTTCTTTTTTTCGGAGCTGGGGACCTAACCCAGGGCCTTGCGCTTCCTAGGCAAGCACTCTACCACTGAGCCAAATCCCCAACCCCGATTTCTAACATTTTATTTTAGATATTGTTTTAGTTTTAGTTGTAACTTCACATAATATGCCAATTTTCTAATGCTACAGTCTTAACTACAGGCCTACCTATCTCAACACACTCTGAGAACCCGAGAGGCAGCAGATTCCCTTAGATGAGTAAAGCAAAAGCCACGAATGCACAGCAGCCTGGCCTGGACCTTCACTTGCCAGGAGCTCCTTCCCCGGATCCAGTTCACCCTTCCTTAATGGACAGCAACACTGCAATCTGCACACTCTCTTCTTGTCAGATAAAAAGCTGGAATAGTTTCAGAACAAAGCACAATTCTAGCACCTAAGAAAATTTTATTTTGCATCTTTAAATGAAGAAGAGTCAAGAAAGTGAGAGAAGGAGAAAAGTATCCAAGACTGTTAACCATAAGCAATTTATAAATACATTCATAATTCCTCTTTACAGAATCATTGTGATAGGAATATGATAGAAATATTATTTATGGTTATTCTGAATGAAATTATAGAGTTCTTAAATGGATATACTGAAGTCCATTATTTTTGATATTCAGAATTTGGCCTTATTTGGAAATCCAGTCATAAGCAATTGAAGTAGTTAAGAAGAAGTGATACTGGAGTAAGGTGGCCTTGTAAATCAATATGACAGATGCCTCATGGAAAAGAGAAATGTAAGCACAGCTATAGATAGCTAGAGGATGGAAGCCATGTAAAGATGCAGGCAGAGATAGAAAAAGTCCGTGTAAGCCAAGTAATGCCAAGGACTGCTAGTCAATCACCAGAGGCTAATGAGCCATCATCAGGTAGATTCTCTCTCACGTCACTCACACCATATCCCCGACTTCTAGAATTTACAAGGGGGAGAATACTGTCCTGTCTTATAAACACCTAATTTATAGTAATTGGTTATGGTAGCTTTAGGAAAATGATCTGATAATGCTGAGAAAATAATCAGCTTTAGAGACTAAATAAAATTCAAACAAGGTTAGAAGGTCTAAGACCCACTGAGGTAATATTACCCACCCGGCTGAGCAGGCAGAGTGGTTAGAGAAGCTCTGGCTTCCATAGACTCCTGGGTTTGAATGCTTGGCTTTGAAACAGTGGTACCATTAGTGCCTTGTTGAGTAGATGTGACCTAGTTGGAGGAATTGTGTCACTGTGGGAGCAGAATTATGCTCAAGGACTGCTCACTGTGGAATTGCAGTCTTATGCTGCTGTCTTTAGATCAATATGTGCAAATCTTGGCTCTCTCAGAACCACGTCTGCCTGTATGCCGCCATGCTTCCCATCACGACGGTAGTGAGCTACACCTCTGAAACTGTGAGCCAGCCCAATTAAATGGTTTCCTTTAAAAGAGGCCTCTTCACAGCAGTAGAAGATTTATTACATTGTGTGTGTGTGTGTGCATATACATATATATATATATATATATATATATATATATATATATATAGAGAGAGAGAGAGAGAGAGTTTTCAGTAATTCTATAGAACACTGATTTAAAAACAAAGTTATATGCAGTTCACAGAAAACATCAATAGTCTTAAACTTCTTAGAATCATTTACTGGAAGGAAGGTAGGAAGATGGGCAGAGAACTAGCACAATGTAGTATGTACACCCTAACGAGGATGAGAGACCTAACATTACTGATAGAGAAGAGGCTACATTATAAGAGAATCATGGCGTATAGAACTATCAATAAGTAGGATCTGAGACTAGATCATAAGTCAAAGGCAACTGCCTAGAAGTTTAAGTTTAAGAGGTTCTCCGTGTAAGGACTCCTGGGGACAAGAAAAGTAATGAGGCCTAAATGGGAATGAGAAGGTAGGAGTGGAGACAACAGATAAGTGTGCACAGAAAGCTTGCTAGTGTTGAGAATAAGGCAAAGCCCTGAAATGGGCTTAGAACACTCCAAATAAGTTTTAATACAGGCTGGGAAAACTGCTTAGTGTTATAACCCTAGACTAAGGCCCAGGGTTCAAGTCCCTAGTATCATGGAAAAAGAGGTCTTCAAGAAACTAGATAGAAGGCATAATGGATAAGTGCATTTGCTGTTTTTCCAGAGGACCAGCATTTGTTTCTCTGTACCCAAACTGAGTAGCTAACTGCCTGCAAGTCCAGCTTGCTCTAAGGGTTCTGGCACACTCTGGTCTTCATGGGTAGAATTCCTGTTTCACTACGGAATTAGAACATCACTTTTAGAAGAGTTTAATTCTTTCATTAGACACTTCCAACTCTCTGTCATTGTCATTCTTTTTGTTATTGTTGAAGAACTTTTGTATCCAACCTATGTTCTCCTTTTCTCCTATGTGTCTCTGTGTATATTTAAGTTACAAACATATAGCAATATAACAAGTGCGTCAAGAAAGAAATACGTCATGAAACAGAAAGTTACAACTACATGAAGTGCTCACCAGACAGTTCAAGACAAATCAACACAAAAGGAAAGATGTGTTCTTACAGAGCTTTAAACTCTCCCTTCACTAACTGACATCAACATCTTATTCAGCCAATTATCAAATTAATTCAGAGAAGAATAATCAAGTGACTTTTTGACAGTAAGTCAGTCCAACTGGAAAATCTGAATTCTCCAAGAAAACTCTGCTTAGCAACATTATCAATTGTCAACAGACATCTGTAATAATACAATCACTCCTTTCTTTTTTTCTAAACTTATTTTTGCTAAAAAATAGCTATAATACAAAAATACTGTTGGATTGAAAAATATAGCATTATAGTTCCTTTCTACAGTAAAAGAAAATTTGAACCTGTAATCTGAGCTTACATTCTTGTCTCCATAAAACTTGGCTTTCACGGCCATGTCTATGTCTTTGAAAGAGATTAATTATACTACTGAATAAAATAATTCCATCTTCATTTAATCTCTTTAATATAGTAAACAATTCATAAATCAATTAAGTTCTTCATTTTCTCCACTGAGGCAATGCTGTCTAGCTGATGATCAGTAGGGCACAGCTGTTGAAAAGGAGCAGGAGTGACACAGAGCTAGCACATTCCCCATGCATTCCCTGTGATCTCTGACATAGAGATGATGTCTGCACAACAGCTGTACACGTAGGACACAGAGAAGCTTAATGGTGAAGGGCTGAGAAAGTAAAGTTAGAATCAATGAGTAGGAAAATAAGAAGTATGAAGAAATGTTAGCATTCAAATAAAATTTGACTCACATTTAAAACAATAATGTGTAAATTGGCATGAATAGGTCAAAAGCAAAAGAAAAATGAGGAAAAAGAGAAAGAAATGAAAGACGATAGGAAGGAAGGTTGAAGGAAGTAAAAACTGAAGGGAGTGGAGTAATGGAGAAAAGGGAAAAGGAAGAAGGAAGAACAGAAGGAAAGAGGAAGTGAAGAAAGGGAAAGAAAGGAGCAGCACAGTAGGAATGGAGGACAGAACTCTTGTCAGTCTTCTCTGTTACGGATGCTTACACTACAATGGAATGGTTAGAAAGGGCTGGAAGTAGAGTGACCTTCAAAGGAATGTTACCCAGATCTTTAACTTAAAAAGCCCAGTCATTGTATGATCCTACTGATCCTTCAGGAATAAATAATGATGAACCTCATCTCCGAGGAAAGGATAAGAGACAGCAAAGTACAAATGCAGGTCGAGCTGTAGTTGTCTTCAGACACACCAGAAGAAGGCATCGGATACCATTATAGGTGGTTGTGAGCCACCACATGGTTGCTAGGAATTGAACCCAGGAACTCTGGAAGAGCAGTTAGTGCTCGTAAACACTACAACACTGAGATTCCACCTTACATCAGACAGAATAGCTAAGATCAAAAACTGAGGTAACAGCAGATGCTGGCAAGGATGTGGAGAAAGAGGAACACTCCTCCATTGTTGGTGGGATTGCAAACTGGTACAACCATTCTGGAAATCAGTCTAGAGGTTCTTCAGAAAATTGGACATTGTAATATCTCAGGACCCAGCTATACCACTCCAGGGCATATACCCCAAAGAACATATAAGAAAGACACCTGCTCCACTATGCTCACAGCAGCCTTATTTATAATATCTAGAAGCTGGAAAGAACCCAGATGTCCTTCAGAAGAGGAATGGATACAGAAAATGTGGTATCTTTATACAATAGAGCATTACTCAACTATTAAAAACAACGACTTCATGAATTTTTTAGGCGAATGGATAAAACTAGAAAATATTATTCTGAGTGAGGCAACTCAGTCACAAAGGAACATACATGCTATGCATGCATTGATAAGTGTATATTAGCCCAAAAGCTTAGAAAACCCAAGAAACAATTCACAGACCATATGAAGCTCAAGAAGAAGGAAAACCAAAATGTGGATGCTTCAGTCCTTCTTAGAAAGGGGAACAAAATACTCACAGGTAGAAATACAGGGACAAAGAGTGGAGCAGGGACTGAAGAGAAGGTCATCCAGAGACTGATCAACCTGGGGATCCACCCCATATGCAGTCACCAAACCCAGTCAGTATTGCTGATGCCAAGAAGTGCTTGTTGATAGGAGCCTGATATGAATGTCTCCTGAGAGGCTCTGCCAGAGCCTTACTGATACAGATGAGAATGCTTGCAGCTAACCATTGGACTGAACACAGGAACCCCAATGGAAGAGTTAAAGAAAGGACTGAAGTAGCTGAAGGGGTTTGCAACCCTATAGGAAGAACAACATCAACCAACCAGAACCCACTAGAGCTCCCAGGGACTAAATCAGCAACCAAAGAGTACACATGGAGGAACCAATGGCTCCAGACACATATATAGCAGAGGATGGCATCAATAGGAGAAGCCCTTGGTCCTGTGAAGGTTCATTTCCTCAATATAGGGGAATGCCAGAGTGTTGAGGTGGGAGTAGGTGGGTGGGAATGGGAGCATCTTCATAGAAGCAGAGGGAGGGGGAGAGGTAATGGGAGAGGAGGAAAGAGGAAAACATTTGAAATATAAATACTTAAAATATCAAATAAAAATAAATAAATTAATTTAAAAAAGAAAAATCAAAGCAAAAGTTAAATAAAAAAAAGATGCAGGTAGAGCAAACACACATTTACATATACACATATCTGTAAACATGCATGTATATATGTGTTCAAGACACTCAGCAAACTTTAACACTCACGCCAGTACACAATGATCCATTAGCTTAAAGAAACTTTAAGTCTATATCTTAACTAGATCAAGCCAAAATAGATGAATGAGGAAAAGGATCTAGAGACATGGAAATGGGGCCTAGAAGCGACTAGCCAACTCAAGGCACATGTCCAGACACAACTGCAACCGCGAACCCGGCTGAACTACTAAGCTCCTGAGTGTTTTAATACACGGCTGCTGATATTTACAACCAAGTATGCTCTAACTTTACCAATGAAGTAATTAACAGAACAGAAAATTATCAAGCAAATATATTACAGCAATTCTATATATTTTAGTCATTAATTCTAAAGTCCTCCCTGTTCGTCAATTCAATGATAGCCTACACTGCCTTGACTATATTTAGCACAAATAACAACATTAAAACCAAGTAAATATTAATTTGTTTGGTTTTTCACTGAATAGTTTTATCTATTAATTACTTAATACTGTAATTACTAACACAGCCGACACAACATGGACACTTCAACTGACACAAAAATAGAGTAATAAATCTGCTTCCATTTTCAGCTAGATTTCATGTATTGATGACACAGACCATTCCTCAAATATAACAGGAGTCATGTATATTTGTTTAAAACATTAAAATGTTTTTCATAGAAATTTATAATTTTAAGTACTTTAACCAGCTCATTTTATTTGAACAGCAGCACTAAAATTTAAATGAGAGAAATGTCTTTCTTATTTTACAGGTGAGGAAACTGAGGCAGGAGTGATGAACTGACATTCTTGAGGTTTTAGCTCTAACATTCAAAGGAGGAAAGGGGAAACCTAATTCTGACATATTCACCTTATGCTGTCTCCTATTACTCTCTGTGTTCATTATATATAGCTTGTTTAGATACCAATACTGCCTTACTACAGAGATAAAGGAGGATATCATGTCTCCTCATGTGGGTTTATAGTCATAACATTTGTACTCTAGAGTATTCTGTATATGACACACAGTAAGACAGTATATTCACTATTTAAGAAGTGAAATAGATAAAATAAATACACCTATATGTACTTTATATACATTCTGTGTATTTGCATGCATTCTATAATTGTATCCACACATGGAGCTACTGTAGCTTTCCTCATCCTGTTAGATTGTTTTTCTAACAATAATGATTAGTGAAGTTTATATTTTATTATTAATTATGCAATTAGGAATATTGGAGAAACAATTAAATATTAAACTAACAAATACATGAACAGCACAACTGAATATATTTTCAGAAAAGTCTAAATACATATCTACCTTCAATTACTCTTGCTTTTAGTTGATAATTGATTATGTAAGTAAGATTTATTAAATTAAAACCAGATTCTGACATTTGAAACATTAATAAACATATCCTCGTATTTATTTGCAATTAGACTAAAATTTGAGGTTGGCATTCAAATTTTACAGTTTAATTCTGCTAATCCTTCCCATTTTTACTTGGGAAGTCCTGTTGCTGGAAATTTTTCTTTGTTATTTTTCTAATCTCTGGACATGTAGTCTTATTTGAAATTCTACAAGTTGCTAAGTTACTGGCCAGCTCACTTTTTTTCTTAAGAAAACAGTATAAGAGAAACACAAATCCAAGAGGTTTGCCTCTGTGCTGTTCTTAATATCCACAAAAACTCTGCATCCCAAACATCAGAGTCAGCCTTGAGCAACGCTGTCAGACACAGGTGAATGTCACATCCAGTTCCTTAGCTTACCCATGCTGCCTATAGTTCTAACTTAACCTTATTAGTCACGTTGAAAAATCAACTTTGCCAAGTGCTATAAACTATATAAGGAAAAAATATACTTGTAGTTTATGTAAACTGATTTACTTCTGGAAACACTTCCACCTCTAGCACTCAAAATTGTCTGGAAATACACTATAGAAATGGTGCATTCTTACAGAATTATCTGTGATAATGAAAATAAGTACACATCACAATGAGATTCCCTTAAATTAATACCAAGAATCCCTAACACATGATATATTAAAATTCCTCTTATGGCTGAGGAATTATGCAGCTGTAGTTATGCTTATGGACATTCAAACTGTGAGAATATTCTAGACTTTCCAAGTGGGTTCAACCAAGTCAACCTATAGGCACATAACTTTTAAGATTAGAATGTAGAGTCTACATTTCTATTCTATAAATGAGAGAAGAGAAACTCAGAGAGATCCCATGGTATTCGAGACACTATTGCTGGCCCTGAGAAATACGGAGAACATTCATAGAGATAAGGATGGCCTTGACAAGTTATCCTCAAGGAAAGGAGGAGCTTCATCTCAGAGCTACAAGGAACAGTAGCAGTTCAGAAACAGGGTCTTTCTCAAATCTAGGTAGGCATACAACCTAGGAACACAACCTTTTACTATAACTTCATAAAACCAAGAACAAAGAAACAGGTGAAAGCCAAGTTAAACTCCTAGAGAATAATGATATAACAGATTGTTGTAAGCTGCTAAAGTGCTGATGATTCCTACTGGCAACAATAGAAAAGTTTATCATTCCAGATTAAAGAACTATAGACACACTAGTTTCAACTCATGTAGCAGAGAATTAGATCAGAAGACATCCTGTGAAAACAGATACTTAGTATCACTACATATCAAATTACTTTCTTTAAATTATATGTGTGTGTGTGTGCGCGCGCACGCGCGCATCCATGCAAACAAGTATTTATTTGTATATTTTTTATTTTAAGTATTTGGGTCCTTGCCTGCCTGTGTCTGTGCACCATGTGAAAGAAGCCAGAGGGGGTGAACACCCTAAAACTGGTATTATAGACAGTTCTAAGCTGCCATGTGGGTGCTGGGAATCGAACTGCATTCCTCTGGAAGAGCAGCCATAGCTCTTAACAGCTAAGCAATCTTTCTAGTCCCATTCCATTTTTAAAATTTCACTTGTTTTTAAATCATATTCCAGAGAAAGTGGAGTTCTACTAGGATTATGGACGGGCCATGAGGTGGGATTTGTATATTCAGTGTCCTCCATCAGGACTTTATAAATTGGCCTTTTGTTGTTGTTGTTGTTTACAAGTAAATGTACTTTCAGAGCATTGGTCCATGGTCATAACCACTAAATCTAATGTCTCGAAAAAAAAATAAACATAATTGAAGACAGTCCAAATGATAACAAAGTCATGATAAGGGACATTTAAAACCTACTGAAGGGAAAGGTAATTCAATTAAATATCTGCAAATCATAAGTAAATGCAGTGTGCTGTCATCACTATGAAAATTGTGTAATAATCGCATATCTAGTGGAGGCCATCTTCATAGTTCCCTTCCTTACATATGGTATTTTACCAGAATTGACATTTAGAAATACTTTCCTCCAGGAAAACACTAGACTGCTGCATTAGTAGAGTCAGACACTCTACTATCCTATCCAAAAGGCTGTCCTATCCAACGATTTGCCCCAAGGAAGGTTTGGAGGCCCTTTATCCTCAGAGATTTACGCAAGTTCGACCTAAAGTTTTTGAGGTATAACCACCAGCAACATTCTGAAAGTAGGAACTTGAAATCAACTAGGAACCATTTTCCCAGCAGAGAGTAAATGCCTGTGTGGGCCGCACATGTTTTTCTTTGTAATTGCATCTCAGTAGGGAGAGTGGGGTGGAAAGCAACTGCAACTGCTCAGGTTCTGAGGGAAACAGGATCAGTGCGATGCTCTCCCCACCAATTAGGAAGTGTCTCCAGTTAGCCGGACCAGCCCTGGACTTCACAGATTTGCCCTCATCTTCCACGGGGCCACCAGGAGCAGAGTTCTACTGGACCGGGAAAGGCCTGGTGAGCAAGCGCGCAAACCTGTCCACGCCTCTGCATGTCCTCTTCTGCTTCCTCCAGGTCTCTGCAAACTTATTAAATTTTGGACAGTTTGTAAACAGATGTCATCATTTTGAGGGGTTGTAAAGCTCATACGTGGCAAATTAATCCCCATTTTATGCCAGGCCCCATTTAGTATTTCTAAAGGGAGTGGATAATAAATCCCGCCAACTCTCTCTTTAAGGGCTATTCAGATACTAAATAAACCAAGAACATTTTAAAATGCAATCTCACAAAAATCTGCTCTGCTTAACCTTCTCTCCTTCTTTAAAAAATAAGAAAGGCATGATGTTCTTTTTTTTGTTAATTAATTCATTTTAGACAATTCCTTAAATTTTCATTTTAATAAATTTTTGTGTGGGTGCATTAATTACTTTCAAAGATGCTTTACAACTGTTACCTATTAAAAGCCTTTGTTAGTGAGTTAAAAAAAAAAAGAGAGAGAGAGAGAGAGAAAAAAAGAAAGCCTTCCAGTGCCCCCCTCCCGCTCTGAGCAGGTCCTTGCTATCAACTGCTGGAGTATTCTCGCTTTGCACCTAGAGCTATAATTATTTTGCTTTAATTTTACAAAACCTTTTGTTCCATTCCCATGAGCCCACCTGATCCTTATATTACACTCGCTCTATTAAAACACTCATGCAGAACAAAGCATGGCTGTACTGATTCATAAGTAACTTTTTTTCCTCAGTAATATGCCACTGGCTAGGGTGTGGGCCACTGACTTCGGATTCACTCTCTGTTGCCAATTTTCATGTATTAGAGATATGTTGTTTCAAAGTCTTGTAGTCTCCTCCACCACCCTTCCTTTGCTACATTTTCTTTTTGTGTTTTTTCAATATATTTTGACTATACACAATTTTACTCTAGGCTGGGGCAATAAAAGTGGTATAATATTGAGAATGCTAGATATATGAAAAGATTATAATCATGTTATAATTTTTCTTATTCATATACAGGTTTTTTAAAGTCATTTTTTGTGCTTCCTTTAACTTCATTTTCTCTCCTTTCTCCACCCCTTTTCCTTGAGCTCTTGCAACACATGTGGGCCTTTGGCAGAAGAAAAATTGAGTGACTCATCGAGAGAATTGTTTGTTTGCTCTGAGGAGCATTCTGAGGACCCTCTGGGCTGCACAAGGAGTCCTTTGATCCTGGCAATGTGATTTCTTCCAGATGTTTTCCCCATAGCCACCTTTCTGCAGTGTCCCTCCTCATTCTGTGTCATAAGAATAAATGCTCAAGAACAATTGTAACAGCACACGGGTTTCCTGAACACAGAGTGACAGAGAACTGGCATCTGATTTAGTTTCAGCAGCAATGAAAGAGGCTGAGGAAAGCAGAGCTGAGTTTGAATCTCGTTAGAGATCTTCATGACAAAAATGAGAATTATGAGAATCAGGGCCAAGAAACCATGTGAAGAAATCTGCAGAGCATTGTTCAAGGAGCTAGATTTATCTAGCTGAAAGTCTTAAAGTCAAGGCATGTGTTTAACTGGTTCACTTAAAAAAAACAAGGTGCAAACATCAAAGTCAGTTGCCAACCTCCGCCTCCCCACTTTAGGCTTCTCCCACCTGACCTACAGAAAGAGCGAAGGATAGGAGTCAGGCAAGCATTAAAAGAATGGGTTCATCAGTAAAGAAAAGTGATAGTTTGAACATTCCTATCCGAAAACATGGAAGTCTTGATGCCACCATCTGAACATTTCTATTCCAAAATATGTAAACCTAATCCTTCAATCTATAAATACATTTTATATGGTTGAAGGTGAGAGACTGAGGAGTTATTCCACGGAGATGTTTCCTTGAATTTTGTAGATGGGCACTAAATGCAACCATATAAATCCCATGCATTCTTAACGGAAGGAGGTGAGGAGGGCAAGTCAGTGTGACCGTAAAACCAGATATTGGCCCAATGGGTGATATGGCCACAACCAAGGAATATTTCAGTCAGCAGAACTAGGAAAAAATATCTCCTATAGTTTCCAGAAATAATGTATCACTGCCCTCACCTGGACCCTTGGTGCTGACATTAAACTTGTAGACTGCAGATTGGAGAATAAATGACCTACATCGTGATGAAGGTAGTAGCTTACTACAGTAGGAAAGGAACACAGGCGGTAACTGTTTCCGAACCATGTTAATCCGAATCCCTAAAGTCGTCCAAACCTCAGCTGACCACACTGTGAACATCAGGGTGCCAAAACCAGAGCAACCCAAGGTTGAGAAGTAACATGACAGGGCAACAAGAGCGCCAGAGGCATTTAACAAGATTACAAAGGCTGAGAATGCAAAGGAGTTGACTTTCTAAGGCTAGTGTGAATATTTCATCAAGTAAGACAATTCATTTATATTTTCTCTTAAACTGGTCATTTATATGTAAGATATATTTCCACCCATTTCCCAGATTCAATTGTCAATTAATGAACTTTAGTGAAAAGGTTTACATGTGTATGGGTATCCTGCTAGCATGTATGTCTGTGTACTATGTGTATGCCAGGTACCCAAGAAGGCCAAAAGAGGGCATCAGATTCCCTTGGCTGCCTTGGCTGAAGTTACAGGTAGTTACGAGCCACCATGCACGTGCTAGGAATTGAACTCTGGAAGAAGAGCCAGCATTCTTCACTGGTGAGCTCTCTCCAGCCACACACAATTATATTGTTAAAAAAAAATACTATTCTATAAAACTGAAGGTCTTCTGACTATACTTCTAGTTACTTCCTTTAGCTGATCAAAAGAAAATCTATTTTTAATGTTTTGTAGAACATAATTCATATCTGAAACTCAATTTTCCTGTTCATGGGATATAGTACAAATATTAATACATACACAGAGGACATGAAAAACCGGGGTAATCAATATTTGAACCCAAACTTTAACTTGTACATGTGTGTTTTAGGATCCACTGAATCCTCTCTGGATCTTTATGAAGCTATATAAAGAACTGTTAAATATAACAGATAATTATTCTTTATATGACTTCAGCATCCATTATTTCATCTGACGTCACTTCCTTTCTCTTTCCCCTTCTACGAAAGCAACAGGTTTTTTTTTTTTGTTTGTTTGTTTTTTCTTGCTTTTTGTTTGTTTGTGAGTTTGTTTTCACTTATGGGTTAGAACATGCTCTATTTGTCTGTCTGGGCCTGGCTTACTTTACTTAACATTGTATCCTAAATTCAGCAATGCTTAGATGTGTTAAAACACTAAAGCTTGTTAAGAAAATACAGCAGCAGAATGACTGCTGTACAACTACACCACTTAGAATATCACTTTCCCTAGATTAGAATTTAAAATCTGTTACAGTTGCAGCAACAAACAGCTCAAGCAAGTACAGGAGAGATGGCTGAGCAAGAAAGGAAAGTGCTTGCTGCCCAATCATACATTCAGATCTGTAGAAGCCAGTGAATGTGGGTTATTGACGGGGCCAATTTGTAACTCCATTATGCAGCAATAGGAGGCAGAGTCCCTGGCTATCTGGCTATGTACAGCACTATGTAACACACTGAAATGGTATGCTCCATGTTCAGTGACAGAGTCTGTTTCAAATATGTAGGGTTAAGAGGGACTGAGGACATTTACTATCAACACTGGAGACTTCACACATAGGTGACAGACGTTTATGTTCATCTGCACATACACCTATGAACATGCACATAGGCACATACAGATAGATGATAGATGATAGATAGATAGATAGATAGACAGACAGATAGATAGATGATAGATAGATAGATAGATAGATAGATAGATAGATAGACAGATAGATAGATAATAGATAGATACACACACACAGAGACCCCACATAAGCCAAAAAGAAAAAGAAAAAAGGAAGACACTCAAATTCCCATGATTCCTTTGAGGTACAGGGCATTTCAACAACCAAATCATTAATCTTTGAAACAACAAAACAGTGAACACAGACTACTAGGGCAAATGAAGGAATCATGCTGTAGCAAGTTTACAAGGCTGTAAGTCATTCAACAAATAAGAAAAATGGAGAAAATCAGTAAGAAATGCTGACTGTATGTTGGATAATTTGAAAAGCAACAAATAGATAAAATCCAATAGTTAGAGATAACTGTCTGATTACTGGGCATAAGGAAGAACATTATTTATTTATTTACTACCTTCCTCTTATTAACAGAGTACACTGTGTTAGACATACTATTTCCCATTACATTTAAAAACAAATAATAAATGGTTATTTTTAATAAAAAATTGACTTATGATTATTGTACCCAAAGACAGATGTCTGCAGGCGGTAAATACTGTTCTGGTCTTTCTCTCATGCACCTTCTCTTGAGGAAGCGTGAATAATACGAATTCCCCAGTGTCTCCTTTACCATTTCCTATTACTATCAGATCCACTCAGGGCAGTTCAAGGGTCAGGACTGCAGAGGCATTTCCAGTTCCACCGGTGCTGTGCAAAGCAGTCTATGTAAATTCCATCTTCACCCTCGCTGTGCACCATGACTTCAGTTACTCTTAGCACTACAAGCACTTTGCTATTAGTAGGATGCAATATACCTACTTTGGGTATAAATATCATGGCGGTTTTGACAGTAATACGCAAGGGGGACTTGTTAATACTTCCATTCATCATCATAACCCTCTGTCAACTTCCTTGAGGGCAGCAGACACTGTTCTTCCTTTACTTACTTTCCCTTAGCTCTGTTATACCCAGGATGTGTTGAGAGAAACTAGCTGACACAGAAGGCACAGGATGTCCTGATTATTTAGATTTGCAATTCTTAACTACAGTTTTGGATGCTGAAGAGACGGCATTTTGAAACCTATCCTAATATAATAGTTGCTTAGCTCCTTCGGCGTAAGTCTGGATCCTAGAGTACCTATACTGTTCATGGGCAATATAGGAGGGAGAATTTCGTGGCATAGATTTGCTTGGGTTGGGGGTGAGTGAAGAGCCCAGATTTTAGAAGAAAAAGACAATTTGGATTTCCTGTAAATGAATAAGAAGTTACCCTAAGCATCTTAGCCGGTGAGTTTCTAAGACATGAAGTCGTCAAAGCCTTAGGCGACCAGCTACTTTGTCCAAGTTTCTAATCAACATTTCTTGATTATGAGCTGACATCTTCAAAGTGGACAGATTTATAGAATCCCCCCCTTAGTATAGACACATTAGACATTTAAAAAAACACAGTTAATTTCTTTTTTGGAAGCAACTTAGTGAATTTCAAAATAAAAGTCTGTAAAAAAATACAGGTGGAACTGAATTACTTGATAAAAATGTTCTACACCAATGGCTGTTTTTGCTGTGCCTTGCTTACAGATTACCACACACTTTTTCTTAATAAAATGGAACTCCATCAGACATATAGACAAAATTTACCCAGGGATTTATGATCAGCTAATCCAATCCCTCACTGTAAAAATTAAGAGACAATACGTGAGCAGGTAAGTAAAGGCTGCTTTAAGATTTTCATTGCGATAAAATGTCTACACATGAAGAATAAAGGAGAAAAACGGAATTAACAAAAAGAATATTGGGGAGGGAGAGAGGAACATACAATGGCTCTAAGCAGAAACACATCCTCTGATCTGCATCCTGGCTCTTCTAGACAAGTTAGTATCAACTATTTCAAACAATTATTGATAGTCTAAACATGCAGGTAGCTTAGACAGGTGTATATCACCTTAAAAACCATGCACTCTCTATATTTATGATATGGTAATTGTCCATTTGTTTATATTAAATATGAACTATTATTTCCTGTAAATTGTATAAAGAGAAATGGGATGATGAATATTTAAATATTTAAATCTGCTTTAAATGAAGTTTATCTCTAAAAACAGAAAACATAAAGGCACTGGAGAAATCATGTAAACATAAATTGTAGTTTAGAGACTTGGTAATAAGGACTATGTGTATTGTTTTAAAGCTCTTAGATCATACTTCCAAGGAGCTAAATCTTGACTTTTTCGCATATTTCAATCCTGGATATGTTCCACCTTTCGGAACTGACGAGCTGGCCTCATACTGCTCTTGCTGTGGATTTGAGTTTGGTTCCCTGCACTACGACTGTTGGAATCCCAGCTTCAAGGGTATCTCATGCTTCTGACCAACTCAGGCAACCACACGTACACACTAACACACAGATGCATAAACACATGCAAGTAATAAAAATGATCTTGCAAAGGTTTTCCTCAGTGGCCCTCAGTTTACCCAGCCGAAGAGTTAATGTGAAGACAGTAGATGCAATTGCCCATACAACTCTCTTAGAGCAGGGCCCGGCACACAGAAATCAACAAAGTTATCCATCACCACTGGTATAGACAAGACTGTTCACTATTTCAGAAGGAAAATTTTGTAAATTTAAAAGACTTTTGAAAAACTGTCTTCCAATATACTTTCAAATTAATTTTTGCTAATATTCTGTCATAGTAAAATAATAAAAGGATGTGAGAAATAGGTCTGGTTTGGCTTGCTTATAGATTTGTGTCTCAGATCGTTATCATTTTAAACTGTACTTGTGAGCGCACAACTCTAATTCAAGATCCAGAAATGGGCCAACAGAATGGGTCAACAGAGTGAGTTCAAGGGCAGCATGAGGTATCTATAACAAGACATTGTCACTGTCTCAGAAGAAGAGAAGGAGGAGGATAACAAAGTGGAGGAGGAGGAAGTGAGAAAGAGGAAAACAAAAACAAACTAGAAAAAAATCAAGCACCAAATGGGAATAAGCTAAAATGCTAGTCAATTCTGGCCTAAAGCAACTAGAGATGTCTTCTAACAGGCACGAAGACTGCTATGTCCATAATTCAAACTGGCATACACTATGGACACTATCTCAACGCAAAACAAGACAAAGAGGAAAACTTGGAAACATCTGTATTAACACTTCATTTAGAGAACATGAGGGAATACTCACAGAGGAAAATGAAGGTTCTGACCCGAGCAAAGCAAAGGGTGACTGACATGCCCCCACCCAGTATCTTAGCCACTGACCCACTGCTATGCAAGCATTTGTCTACAGGGTTCTTTTGTCCTGTTATCTAGAGATCTACCTGGGAACAAAAAATCCTCCCATTAATTATTATTCAATAAATTGTTCCGGAGAATGCATTGTATGAATACCTGAACTAGTTAATTAATAACAGTGGCTACATTAGAAATGCTATCAGCAATGCTCAAAAGAACAGTAGCTAAGAGTCTTAAAGGCGTGCCTATTCAATTGCAAACAGAGTTGCAGTTGAACTGACTATATGGTAGCATTGGGAATGGCTTTCTCATCTTGGAGCTTGGGATAAGTACTCTTTAAGTAGATAGATGGATAGATAGATAGATAGATAGATAGATAGATAGATAGATAGATAGATAGACAGACAGACAGACAGACAGATAGACAAGGAATAGATATGTATATATACATATATATATATATAATTTAAAACGTGCAAGTTATTTTCTTTCAACAATTTTCTGTTTTAATGCACCAATATTTATCTAGAATGGTATTTTGCAAAGCACGGGAACAAAGTGCAGTGTGGGACAGATATAACTAAATAAACCACTGAAAACTCTGAAAGCAAATTTAGTCCAAAGAGTCCTCAATAATGTGTTGTGGGAGATCATTAGGAAAGAAGCAATTACTCATAGCTGGGGGAATGAAGGTAATTTTAGTAGAAGGCAATATCTGAGCAAGGTCTTGATGCAAATACTTTATCTCCGTGAAAACAGCATTATACCCTTAATGTGAAAATTGGCTGATATGCAGAGATAAGTGGAAAGATCTGTGGATGGGTGACATACACATCAAAGGCATGCCCTCTCCTGATATATTTGAAAGGCCTACTATTAGTTGATGCATATGGCCCTGTAATAACACTCAGTACAATAAATAAAATAATAATTCCCCTACAAATTCATTCATTTGTGAATATTTGTGCATTCATTCTTTCAAACTCATGTGAGACCTCTTCAGTGTGAGATTCGGAACTGTGCTGAGTACAGTGGATACCACAGTGATCAAGACAGAATAGACTCTCTGCTCAAGAAAGTATACAATCTAATTAGTAATTCCACAGTGATAAAATTATGTTAAGTGAAGTACTTGACGTTATGAGAACAAATAATTGTAACCTATTTATTCTTAAAACTGTTGTACAAGTATAGCAGAACTACACTTACACAGAAATAAAGTGCTAGTGGCATATGTTGACCTTAAATGTCTTCTGATCCATTCTTGTTTATCCAGAGAGCAGTCTGGTGCATAGGGGGTCATTTTTCCTATCTGCTATTAAATTTTGCTTTTTAAACTACATATTTAATTCTGGATGTATCAAAAACAAATACATTTTGTTAATTCCTTTTAAAGTAAACATCACCACATCTTTTCCTGTCCCAGCATTTCTTTTTATATTAGTATACACTTTTATTATAAATGACAGTAAGCTAGGGAAGATGATGTGCTAAACATGTTTTATAAAACAGGAGTGTTTTGCGAGATTAAATCTACAGGTCTAAGAAGAGTAAAATCTTGTTTGGACCAGTAAATTGAGCAAACACAGGAGAGGAGTCACACAGGAAGCAATTATAGGCAACACCAATTCCTGCCATTTTAATAAGTCAAGGTTAGAGATGGTTCTTTAGTTGTGACACTTTTGAAAATTCAAGTTATATCCTATGGCCTTTCACAATCATGTTTCTAGAAATTGTCAGTCACACAGTTGATCTTTTTGGCAACTAGACTTCTATATTTTATTACAACAGAAAATAGGTTTTCCCTTATTCTAACTCTTAGGGGAAAATAGAATGGTGAGGGCCCTTTTCCAAACATAAAAATGACTTGCCGAAAGACTATCAAGTCAGTGGACCAAGGGACCCAGTGTTTTGGGCCTTGCCTCACTGGCTTCCATGTAGGACAGCATGACAGTTTTGTAACTTGACAAGAAGATAGCAGTAATTTTGAAAAATGTGCTTTGTGCAAGACTGAAATGAATGGAAACACAAAATTTCATTATAGCATGAAATACCATAAAATTAGAACCTTAATCATTAAAAAAATATGTTATCAGTCCAAGTGGCTTTATATGTTATTAGAAGGTCCTCTGGGTAGAAGGTTGAGAGACCCACCAGGGTTTTACTCTAACCTGCAAGATTTGGGGCTGGTTATTCTGGAGGTTGTCTTGTATGTGTTCTGTTTATAAACTTTCCCATCAACATTAGGAATTACAAGTGCAATTTAAAAGTATAAAATATCTTTCCATTATATTATAGAGAAGGTAAAAGGGGATGAACAAACCACACTTAAAAATGATAATAAAGATAAATACCAATTTTCTTGCATGTGATGAAATACGTTGGGCTTCTACCCACTTGTACAAATCAGGAGAGTTTTGGTCTCTTTAGTACAGCATATCAGTTAAACACACTAACGCTAAGTATGGCAGTAGGTAACAATTATTGCAACAATAATCATGTGTAAGGTACTGTAAAAATCATTTCATATATGACCTCTTCACTTCTCACAATAATATTATTGGTTAAGAAGCTAAGGAAAAGAGAAGCTAACTTACTCACAAGACAAACAAAACAACAGAAGAAGGCATGTGCACTCTGAACTTGGGTAAGCAATGGGATCTCTATCTCCAAAGCATCATTTAGCTTCCCCAGGCTTTGCATTCCTTCTCTATTAGGGATTGGCAAATATTTTCTATCAAAGAAAACACAATAAATATCACATACTTTGTATACAGAAAGAAAAGTTAGAGATGTTACAGTTTGTGAGTGTGTACATTACCAGAGAGAAAACAAATTACATGATTTGTTTTATTAATAAAATTTGAAATACAATAAAAATTACATCTTGGCAATACAGGGTTACTGATAAGGGGCATGGGAAAGATAATACTTTGATAAATCAAAGGAAAGACAGTCCCTGTCACCATACAGACTGCAAATATTCAACATGAAGCCATTCTTTGTCCACAAGATTAACAACTGAGATTAATACTTTCTAATCTCCTGATCTAGAAATCAAAGCTGGAGTAGTGGGTGACGTCTGAGAATTCACACATCCCAGGGACTTGACAAGGCTGTCTGACTTTCCCAGCACTGTAATCTTGACTGGCCACTGTTGGGGTAGATGGAAAGGAGTGGCCATCACAAACCCTATGTTCCACATATTCTATGTTAACGACAGCAGCACACATTGTATTTTGTAAATTATTTTCTCAGAATGTTTTAGATTTTCTTGCAGTTCCACGGGCCCCTAAACTACCATGAAGAGGAAAAATCTTTATACTGCGAAGGCGTTAGATGGCCTGTCCAATGCAGAGAGAACCAGAAAGACAGGGAAAGAAAGCAAGGGTTTACAGAAGAGGGTTCCCATAGAGGAGTGTACTTTTCATTTAATTTTATAGTCTATCCTAATATTTCATACCTTAAACTAATAGCAACATAAAACTAAGGTGAATTTGTGAAATTCTCTTTTATATTGCCTTATTATTGTTGTTGTTCTTATTACTACTAAAACCCCTATGGCTACTTATGAGAGTTTGTCAAGTGGCTTGTAGAATAGCTAATAATCTCCTCCAAGAGGAGAGAACAAGAAGCTTAGGGCACATGCAGACTTCCTTTTCTAATATCAAAGAAGCAGTTTTCTTACTCTTACTTGAACAAAAATGTTAAACTGTCTACTTTATCAGTTCTAACACTCAACCTCTTATATCCATTATACTTAACACCCAACAGCGTAGTTACTCAGTGAGGTAAAGTACAGTTGAACACACCTATACGTTAAGGCCGCAGACAATCCCCTAACAAGTCTGATGAGGTCATAGAAATTATGGGTGAAAAGGGGCCTATTCCAGTCAGAGTTAAAGAGCTGAGAAATAACATTAGAGGATTACTTGATAGTGCTAAGTAAGACTTGTCCTAGAAAAACTGTTATGTGTCTAAAAACTGTGCCTTTTTCTAAGTTTTATTTTATATTTTCTTAAAAAGTCATACTTCAGTTTTCAAGTTAAGAGCAAATCAGAAGATCAATTGAGAGTATGAAATATGTATTATGAAGAAATGATTCCTTTTAGTTTTTCCAAAATAAACTTTCAAATGTTTTCATGAATTCATATATCATTAATATTTCTTATTCAAAATTATTAAGGGACTGTTCATAATTACTAGAAAAATTTGATCAAAACCACAATGAGCTATCACTTCATACATAAAGAATGAATAGATATCCTTAAGAGAAAGATAAATTCTGGGCAGTTCATAAGAAAGGGGAGCTTTTATATACCCTTGGTAGAAATGGAAAGTGACACCGCCATCACAGAAGAAAATATAGAAGTTTCTTGAAAAATTAAAAGTAGAATTTCTATGGTATTCAGAAATCCCACTTTTAAGTATGTATACATTTAGAATATGTATGCAATGACCTAAGCATATATCATTATAACAGAAATGTATCCAATATTTAAAGATCTAAGATAAGAAAATAATTAGTGGTCATACACAAACATAACATTGTGTGGCATGTATCTCATAACACATATATAAAATTCAAGGAGATATTATTTAGGTTTATGGAAGTAGAAATCCCCCCGAAACCAGAATATAGTTGCTAGAGTTCGGAACAGACCAAAATGTATGAAGTTACTCTTATAAGATGAATAAAATATGGAGACCTATTGCACAGACTGGTAACTATTATGAATAACACTGGATGCTATATAGTAAATTTGCTTAATGACTTATCTGTTCTTAACATATACACATCACAAGGGAGTTACTATATGGTGTGATAGATGTGTAAAGTTGATTGATTTTGGTACATTTAACAATATATTTATATACAAAAATATTACAATGTATATCTTTAGATACATGGTGGGTTTTTTTTGTCAATTAAATTTCAACAGACAAAAAAAAAAAAAAAACCTGAGAACTTTCCCCAAACACCAAGTTTTTAAAAAGAAAGAAAGAAAAGAAACTGAAAAAAAGAAGTGTATAATCGCACAGCCTAAACAGCTCTCCTGCCCTGCACTCTTCCTGTCACCCCTGTAGGCAATCTCTCCTGTGCTCTCCCCAAACCTTGTAGACGACTGCACTACTGAGACCATGGTTTGTAACAAACCAAAAGAAAAAAATCCACTAGTTTTCATACAAAAATATGTATGTGAAAATTTGTAGTGGTTCTATTCATAACTGCTCCAAATGGAGAACTGCGACTGCTGTTCTCGAATGCTTGGATAAATATTTTGAGGTCTATCCTAACAGGGAAATGCTGCTCAGCAATCGGAAGGACGGGAACTGCTGACGTGTTTGACAATATGCTGAGTAAGTAAGCCTTTTCATGCTGGACTACACGTGCATAACAATTCTCATAATGGCAAACCCACAGTGATAAGAAAAGACCTGTAGGTCTCGGGGTCAGTGGGGGAGCAGATATGGAGATGAGCTTGAAGCTCTTTGGGGTAAAACAACCTGTGTACCCTGATAGCCATGGTGCTTACTTTGTGAATAAACACACAGAATTTCAAAGATTATATTAAATTAGGTGATTACTAAACGATTTCTAGAGTGAACATGCATATTAAACATCTTGAGGAAACAAAAGGATCGGTTGATACCGTATTGAAGAAATATGAGCTTCAACGTGATCATGGGTCTCCCCAGCAATCAGATCAGCTGTAAGACAGAAAACAGCTGGACAGAGGGCCTCCATGCATCTCTCACCAGCTGAAAAGAAGTCTGCCTCTTTAAACTCTAGTCTCTCAACATTTGTTACAGCCACTACTGCTTGTGAACCACGGATCATACCAAGGTTGTAGTTCCTAAATACACCAGTCTCAGGAACAAAGTAAAGACTGCTCCTCAAGCTAATGAATTACTATAAACCTTAACTCTTTTATTGCTTCTCCAGAGTATACAGCCTAGTTGTACTTCTACACTATGCAGTCAGACTTCACTTTCATTAAAATTTCTCAAAAAACTCAAATGTATTTCCCGTATGGTTAAAAAAAGGTAACATAACCTAAAACTTGCTAACTTAACTGTGTTTAGTTCAGTGCAGTGCCATTAAGTTTATTCCCATTGTTATGTAACCACCACAAATATTCATGTACAGGTTTTTAAACTTTCCCGAAAGAAATCTGTGACCATATGGAAATATCCTTTCTCCATTCCCAGTTGTCAGAAAACCCATTCTACCTCTCCTTGCTATTAAATGTGGGCATGTTGCTTGCCATGTGCATGGACTCATCTATACCTGCCCTTGCCTGGCTGGCTCACATACTGCACGTTTACTTAGTATGTTGTTTCTACTTTTCAGCCATGGTATAGCATACAGGAGAATTTCATTTCTGTTTAAAACTGAATGATATCACACTCTGCTTATCCATTTGTCCACACATGGAACCTTGGGTTGCTTCTAACTTTTGACTATCAAGTGCATTAACTAAATTTAAGGCACACTTTAGGAAGACTTTTCAATTACAATAGCTTAAGAGGATGACTTACTTTTTTATTGGCTAATTTTATTTACATTTCAAATGTTATTCCCTTTCCCAGTTTCCTGTCCATAAGCTCCCTATCACATCCCCCACTCCTTCTTCTATAAAGGTGTTCACCCTCCCCAACAACCTCCTTCCTGCCCCTCCCTCTGATGACATTCCCCTACACTGGGGGTTCCAGACCTTGGCAGGACCAAGGGCTTCTCCTTCCATTGATGCTCAACAAGGCCAGAGGATGACTTCTTATGTTCGGTCAATCACATTTCCCAACTAATTATTTCAGTAATAGTAACTTCTATGTTGATTACATGTTCTAGCTGGTCATTAGCTAAGTGTGTTGGTGTGCACATCACATGAGTATTGATGTAAGGATACATAAAAATCTACTATTTATAGTGCAAATGAAACATACTAGTCTCTGGGGCAATAACAAGTCAGTACTCTGAGAGATCTTTTTCTTTTATGTAGATATATATATTAAATTTGAATTAACTGAATTTTAAATCAGAATTTACTTCCTCCAAAGGCCTATCATACAGCTAGACTCTATCGCACCTGGTCAATTCAAATAGAATATCTGGGTGTGGTGAACAGATTTACTTTGTCCATGTGGTAGTTGTAGGCATCTATCAGTTTTACTTCTACTTAAGGTTCAAAAATATTTCAGAATGGTCCTGGGGTCTTTGCCCTTTATCCCTCTGTTTCTGGCATCTAGAGTGTTGCATCATTTGTTATCAATTCTATAAGCCTTTTGATATAATACAGACCTAAACACTGTTGGAAAACACTAACACCTCAGATCATAAAGAAATGAAAGCTGTGAAGATAATTGCTGTAACTACTTTGTGTATGTGTTGAACTGCACGTTCTCACTTTAGAGAATTTAGACTCTTTCTTATTAACATATCTTCAGAAATATGAACTTATCCAAACACCCTTTTTGGTCTTACCAAGATAGTATATACAGAAAGGAAGCAATAAAAACATGATGTATACTCTTGCCTGAATAAGTCTTCTCAACTGAAAGAACACTGCAGACAATGGTAGCTTTAGGTAAGCTAGCAAGTTCAGACACTTCCCCTAGCGTTTTAGGTGACACAATTGTCATAGCCTAGACTTTCCCTCAACTGGCAATGGGTTACTTCTGAGCCACTGTCATCTCTACTGAAAGGGATGACAACTAGCTGTCTAGAACCAAGAGGATCTACTTACAGGAGGATGCCTGTAGGACCACAGGGTATCCATATCTGCACACCCAAAGTCCTCTACCTGTCCCTGCACTCTGTCATTTTCTTATCTGGAAAAAGGGATGCCTTCCTCTCTAATCCTTCTCCTGTCCTTCTGTTTCCTTCTTCCAGCTCCCTTTCTCCTCTTTCTCCCCCTTAAAAAACCAAACATAATTTGCCATATCATGGAAATTAAGCCTATGTTTTCATCACCAGTTCTGGTCATTATGCTCTAATGTAAGATATCTATATATATATAGATATAGATATAGATATAGATATAGATATAGATATATAGATATATCATATCTATATATATGATAGATATATATCATATCTCACCTGCTTATACAAGTAGGTTATTATTGAAAGGAAGTAGAATGATATCTGTGACCCATCCTCATTCCGCAGAACTCTACATAATTAAATATGTCATTTGACCACTTCCCAAGATGATGGAAAGTAACCTCTCCAGACCAGGAAAATTCTCTTAAGACAACACTGTTCGGCAAGACTAAGTCAAATCTCCACACACTCCACTTTTCAACACAATTGAAATTGCTGCCTTTCAAGTAGTAACTGCCATGCTGATGTAGACAGTCTTATATTGTTGCTGTCCTGTATAGTTTGCTAGTATCAGTTGTTACTCATAACTTAGATGAGTCTAAGTTAACTTACTAAGCTGCCAGCCAGGGTTTACTTAAGCCCTGGACTTTCAAGATGCTGCTCTTACCAGTCCTAATTTACAAGAATTAAAACAAACAAAAATCCACAAAACTGATAGCACAATAATGTTATGCAAGTATGGATTACTGATCAGAAAATCAAATGCTACAATTTGGAAAAAGCATAGATATACTTAAGCAAATTTTTAATGATCAAATTAGTACATTTGCCACAAAGTAAAAGGCCTTGTAAAACATCAAGATCTTGTGATGCTAGATAACTGAAAGCAGTTAATTTATTTTCTTGAATGCCTTTGGAACAATGGTAAAAAAGGGTTTATAGCTCTAAGAATCTGCATGAGCAAAAGACCAGCTTCATTCTGCCTTCTGGTCTTATGACAATACATGTATCTAATATCTTAAAACTCTGCTGTGTCGGAGGGTCGGAAAGTTCATTCCTAATTGCTTCTCTTCAGAACTGAACAGGAGAGATAACCTGCCTTCCACTTACCAAAGTTTCCTTCCCTCTTTGAGAACAAAACTGGGCCAGAACCACATATTTACCAAAATATACAGTTGTAAAATTCTTTTGCATCATGAGGAACTTCACAATTTGGAATAAGTTTTGTTTTTTAATTTGAAATTGCTATACTTTCTGTTCTAGGGATACTAGTAATACCCTGAAAGAAAAGCTGAGATAAAAGACAGAGATTCCCTTCCTTCTGCAAAGCAGGAAGGGTGATTTTACAGGAGGCGCTGATGGGGAAGGGAAAGAATCTCTGGGTGTTTTCATGGACAATGAAAGGACAACTCCAGAGGTAAGGAAAGGGACAGCTCGGGGCCACGGAGCACCATAGATGGGATGTACATCTGATCTTTACATCCATTCTGATCGGGCGTCATTGCCCAATGACAATGGTTTTAGGAGAGATGCTGAAATCAAGAAATTCAAACAGGATCCTTGAAAACAAGTTCTTACAAGCAATGCTGTACAGTGATATATGGAATGAAATTCAGGATCATGGTTTCAGTGAGACACGGTGTCCTTTGTGTGTATGTGTTTCACTGTATGTGTCTGTTTGTGACTCTATGTGTGTGCTTGTGTGAGTATGTGTATATGTGTCCCTCAGGAAATCCTACTTTTAAAAATGCTTTTGCTTCCTTCCTTCCTCCCTCTAGCCTCCCGCTTTTCTCTTTTTTTCTGGCAGGGTCCAACTATGTATCCTCATCTGACTTCAAACTTACTGTCATATTGCCTCTAATTCCTAAGTTCTCAAATTCACCTCTCATGAAATACTAGAAAACAAGATTAAGTTTTAATTATCTTTCCGTGTTTATTTTTTTAAATTTTATAACATTTAACCTTACTCCCCACACACATATGCTATAAAGTTCATCCTGAGAAAGAAAACCTAATAAACCAAATTTTATTTTTAGAACATTTGAATTATTCCTTCATATTGGTTTAATCAGTTTACTTCTCATTGACTTCTAAAAGGTGTGTTTACATGGGGTACAGGTTAGAGGCATCATCTTTTATGATATGAATGGGGTGTTGAGTACAGACCACATAAAGCTCAAGAAGAAGGAAGACCAAAATGTAAATGCTTCAGTCCTTAGAAGGGGAAACAAAATGCTCACAGGAAGAAATATGGAGACAAAGTGCGGAGCAGAGACTGAAGGAAAGGCCATCCAGAGACTGCCCTACCTGGGGATCTACTCCATATATAGTCACCAAACCCAGACAATATTGCTGATGCCAAGAAGTGCATGGTGACAGGAGCCTGACACAGCTGTCTCTTGAGAAGTTTTGCCACAGCCTGACAAATATAGATGTGGATGCTCACAGTCAACCATTGGCCTGAGAAAGGGGCACCCAATGGAGGAGTTAGAGAAAGAACTGAAGGAGCTGAAGGGCTTTGCAACCCCATAGGAAGAACAACAATATCAACCAAACAGACCCCGCCAGAGACCACCAACCAATGAGTACACATGGAGGGACCTGTGGCTCTAGTCGCATATGTAGCAGAGGATGACTTTGTCTGGCATCAATGGGAGAAGAGGCCCTTGGTCCTGTGGAGGCTAATGCCCCAGTGTAGGGAAATTCCAGAGCGATGAGGTGGGAGGGAATGGGTGGGTGGGTGGAGGAACACCCTCACAGGAAGAGGGTGATGCGATAGGAGGTTGTCAGAGAGGAAACCAGGAAAGGGTATAACATTTGAAATATAAATAAAGAAAAGAAAAAAAATGTAGAGGTATAGCAAAAAGCCATTATGTTGCTTTGCAAACATAACATGATTCAGTTTTAAAGGCAATCTCTCAGCATTCCTTTTCTTAGGAAGTATAGGACAGAATGTGCTACAACTGTTATGAATACAGCAGGTATGCTGTCATTACATGTAGAAAACTAAACAGCATACCGAAGAGCCCTAGACATGAGTGGATTAACGAGCAAGTCAGGCAGGGTAGTGTACACTGGTAATCCTAGGAATTGGAACATTGAGGCAGGAGAATCAGGAGTTCAAGGTCAGCCTTGTCCACACACAGAATTGGAGGGCATCCTGTGACTACACTAGATCCTATCTCAAAAGCAGAAAGACAAACAAAGAAGTGGTCTCTATGTGTGACCATTGACTCAAGCTTTTACATGGATTTCTAAAGCTAATTTATCTGGGCATGATACTGTAATGTGACAAAATTCAATGTGACAGCTTTATACAGAAAGGATATACTTTGTAAATGCAACTTTACTTTCCTAGCATTTTTTTTCAATTTTTAAAGTCCCTTTTGACCATTATAAAAAATAACAAGTTGTGTGATCACATGAGCCGAGATGATACTAAAATGCAACAGGTAAAAATACCAAGTAACAGAGACCTACAAAGTTTGGATTTGTTCAGCCTGGAAGTGATACAAACTCACAGTTAGTAATTAACTATCTGGGGCTGGGTTTCTTCACTAGAGCATGGAAATGCTTCATTTTCTGATGAGTATTTGCAATGATGTGGTAGCAAGGACAACTTTTAAAAGGTATCCGGTACATTAAGTAAAGAGACTGAGAGCCACCTATGTTGGTCATATTTCTATTCATGGAGGATCCTGCAAGAAGTTGAAGGGGTTATGGTGGGGACTGTGATCATCTATTTGTGGTTTACATATGGTAACATAGCTAAGAATTAGGGCTCACATTTCCAGATTTTCCACTTGGCTATTGAGTATTTAATGAGATGGCTGTATAGTTAATTTTTTAACTGTGTAACTTGGATATGAATCCTAGGCCTGAATTTTGCTCATTTCCAAAATAAGAAGATGAGAAAAAAAATCTTAAGGTTCTTTGCTGCTGTAGTGTTTTCCCATTGGTGATGTCTTCTGACTGAATTATGACAGATAATTTTCATTTCTTTATATCATAACCTACTTTTGTATGGTTTAATATTAATATTTTCTCTATTTATTTCTTAATTGAAAAGGCTAATTTACAATATTATAAAAAAAAAAAACCCAGTCCCTCTGTTCGGGTTTAGTGACTTCCTAGGATACTAACATAACATGTTTTAAGACCATCTGATTTGTTCTTCAATTTAGAAATTTAGTATTGCTGTAGAAAGTAACAATTTTCAGGGCTTTCACTGCTTTTAGACCTCTGGTAATTGCATAAAATAAAATATACCACACTTGAATGTAAAGTTAAGGTTTAACAGGAAAAAATAGAGCCCAGGAGTAAAAGATATTGTTGACATATATTCTTTACTTATGTAAAGAACACTGTAAATTATTTAAAAAGTGGATTAACAAGCAACAGGGCTTTAATAATTATTAACTACAAAGGAAATGAGCTGGGCCTTATCTCGGAAGGCTGTCAGCATTCTCTGTTTATACATATGGGAAATGTGTCCAACCTTATGCATACATTTCAGGAGGTCCAGGCTGTCCTCAAACGCAGAAATAATGCTTCAGTGATGACTACAATTAGATTTACCTCACCAACCATCCTCTTGCATAAACAGTTCTCTTCATGGAGGGAATGTGTAATTTTGTAATTGTCTGTGTACTGAGTTGGTTTTTTATACCCTAAGAGGGTTGTAAATTCCGCTCAGATTCCTAGCCCATTTCTATATTCTTAACATCAAGTAGGGCTGAAAAATGAATTAATGATTCTGTTTTTGGAGATTTACCACATAGATTTCAAACCCCTTAATTACATGCCACAGGTGTTAATGAACATGTTTTGTTCACAGAAAGGACACAGTAAGTGTTAAGCTGTGGACAAGAGAGA
This sequence comes from Rattus norvegicus, assembly GCF_021556685.1. NCBI lineage: Eukaryota > Metazoa > Chordata > Mammalia > Rodentia > Muridae > Rattus > Rattus norvegicus. The sequence continues at coordinate 71,258,102 of NC_141544.1, forward strand.
GGTGTGAGGAGTTTTTGGATAACATATCAGGAGTTCTACTCTGACACTCTCAGGACATGATTTCTCCTCTGTATGCTACAGCTTCCGTGGATTTCTGCAAAAGCACAAGTGGTTCATTTGGTTGGGGGACAGCACAGAGGCATAGTTATTAACTTCTGCACAAAGTGATTTAGTCTTCTTTAAGGTAGCAGGTGAGGGCGTGAGTGTGGTAAAACAACCGAGAAACAAATTATGATAGGTCTAGGATTGGACTCTGGGTAAAAGTTGGACACTTCCCTCTTTGCATTGTGAAATTACAGGATTAATAAAGGGCATATGAAATAAATTAGCATAGTAACTAATTCACTTTAAATTACTTAATTTAATGTTAGTCCCCACATCCCAAAACTGTTCCCTATAGAAATGAACCCTGACTTCAGCAACATTTTAACACCATTCACACTGCTGGTAAGTCTAAATTCCATGTTCAGATCCATGGCTTTATCCTCAAGACTAGAAGCTGAATGACTATAGAAGTTTCTAGTGAACCATCTTTGTCAATCACCATAATGAATATTAAGTGAACCAATAAATTTGTCCATAAAGGCCATGGGGCACAACCAAGAGTATAGTATCAAAATATGCGGAGATAATGAAGTTTTGATAATATTTTCAGATTTCTGCTTTATTCATTAATTTTAGACTACTTGGTATACAGTAAGTCTCAAAGATTATAAAAATGAGATTTGTCCCTTAGAAAGCATTGCTTATACTGCCTTTAGACAAAACCAGTGAGCCTCCACATCCAGGGGTTGGTCTTCTGTCCTGGCTACATGCTTAAGCAGGATCTGCCTTGAGAGCCAATATGGTTTGCAAAGCCTGAATGCACTCCCCAAGTCCCATCTACTGATTTCAAACTGAGATGACTTCATTTTTCTTAACATTTTTTGCTGCTCTTATGTTTTATGATAATCTGAGTTCTAAAGAATATTGTGACCTTATGGTGCTGAGAACTGGTTCTGATGTCTGATTCAATTTCCCAAGACTCTGTCTTCCACTGTGTTCTTGCTTCTCTTCTTTAAACGCAGTCTACCATAGAGCCAACAGGAGAGGTGGACATGGCCACTTACTCTCCGTCTGGGTGGCTTTACCTTTGAAGTCAATTCTAGTACATGAAAAATAATGCAGAACTTACATAGAAAACGCCTGAAGATGTATCACACATGGACAGAATGGATATTTATGAATGGGTGCTTGTCTTTTGGGTCAGGAAAACAAGGATAAATTAGCAAGGTAAGAAAAGAACGAGAGGCTGGCACCCTGTCTGCTAGGAACAGGAGTATGTCCTATAGCAAATTATTGTCATCATTGTCCTCCCAAGTGCCCAAATCTCTTTACCACATACTTTTTTACAGTAAGTAATCTCAGATTTCTGCTTTTAAAAATGTTTATAATCATACTGAGAACATAGCTTTGTGCGTGTGTGCGTGTGGGTGTGTGCGTGTGCATTCGTGTGCGTGTGCGTGTGCGTGTGTGTGTGTGTGTGTGTTTATCCATTACAGTGATAAATGTTGGGATTAAAAAGTGAATGAGCCCTTGCTTTGGAAACCTTACTGTCCAAAGTCTTGAACTTTTGTAATTACAATAAAATTAGCAACCATTACTTATTTATTCAGTCTTGATTGGCAACAAAACCAAGTTGCCAAGGTGTCCTAGGATCCATTTCTCTCAAAAACAAAAGAAAACCAACAAAAAGAACTTAGGAGGACTCAGACAAAAGATACAGATATGTAAACCCCTAGGTCTGACTGCAGAAGGAAGCAAAGTGAAAACCAAGGAAATGGTCTGTCCTGTGTGAGGACCTGCACGACAGAAACTGGAGGCAGAAAGGATATCACATTCGGCTCTCTCACAGAAGACATGGGCTTTAACTCTGACAGAAAACCTCAGACTGCCAAACTTAGGAGGCATCAGAAACCTGATTTTATTACTAAAATGTTTATTTTGATCCAAAATATGAAAAACCTCATTCCTTATAGTGTTTCTCAACCTGAATGCAGCACTAAATGATTTTCTGTCTCTCTCCCACCAACTATAAGCTTCTGTTTCCTACCCTGGGCATCTGAATCTTTTATTTGCTCCAGTTCTATTCACTGCCTGTTATTCAGACATTGAAATCCCAAATGTTAATTGTTCTTCCAAGTACATTGACAAAACAGCAGCTAAATAAGGGTAGAGCAGACTGTGGTAGACTCTGACATGCATTTATGGAACAATGGGGCTCTGAGAGACAGCCTTGTAGCTCACGGGAAGACATAAGATGTGCTATTTTGACTGTTTCGTAGCAGAATGGGGAACACACGCACACAAGGGAATTATGCATTTTTACTTAGGTTTGCCCCAAATCTTCAGGCTATAGAATCTTGTGATGTCATCAGGAAGTTACCATTTCCATTGACACAAAGGCTAACAATTTCTAGTGACATCACCAAAGAAAATGAAATTTACTTTGATTTGAAAGAATTCTTTTACCTCTTGAGAGTCGGGTGTAAGAATGCACAAATCTTTCCACCCAGGACTTATGTCACTGTGCTCAGGCACAGTGGGCGACACCCTCTCTAATGAAATTCAAACCTGCCAAAAGAAAGGTTTCATAATTTCGAGGGAATAAAAGACACCCTGAAACATTGAGCTCAATAACTCTGTTTTAAAAAAGGAAATCATTTAAGCTTATATTTCTTCGGGGACATTCAGATGTTCCCTCATGACTGGTTACTATGATAGCAGTGGTTTTGTCCCTTTGTGGGTTGGTCACAGAGGAAGAAGGTAAAGGAAGCTCCCACTTACAGGAACACAGTGCAGCCCAATCTTTTGTTTTTAAGGTGCAGTGATTTTGCTCTTGAAATGTAACTTCAGGCAGTCTGAAAAGAAACAGGTTAAAATCTCTTTCAGTTATAATTGGTATTTCAGATTTAATTAAAAATTAAACTTTCATAATGTTTCCCCATCCAAAGCAATGCATTACCAGTCAAGCGGAGCTTTTTTATCCCTGTTAAGGGGGAAAAAGAGAGAAAGAGAAAGCAAGCAAAAGAGAGAAAAAAAAACCTCTTCCCAGAGTTGTTTCTAAATGAAAATAAAAGGATTTACAGATGAAACAAGGATAATTCTGGAAGGAAAAAAAAAAAAACCTCCCTCCATGTTAAGGACTGCATAATGGTATAGCTAGAAACTTCCTACAGTTTAGTTATGATTTAAGTAATTTAGAGAAAAAAAACTTCGTAAAAAAGAATTTCACAACCCAAAGAGTATAGAAACCATTAAGGTCATAGGACAACATGGGGAAATCTATGGATCTGAATACATATGATAAGGAAAATTCTGATGGTGAGAAACTAGAAAAATGCTAATCTGTGGCTTCAAAGGATTTACCTGTGAGGGGCAAGACTGCAAATTAGAGGTAAACAAATGTAGTTAGCATCCCAAAGTACAAAATGGCTGCTGCATTCCATTAGGCTGCCTGTGCCCCACTTCCCATCCTGTACTTTGTACACCATCCTGTCTCCAGTGCAACACAGGACGATCATAAGGAGCTGATGGAGACATCCTGCTTTAACAGTCTGCTTTAAAAAACAAAGAAATAACTAATCTTCAAATTAAGTGTCCAGACATTCAGATCTCCAATTGTATCCCGCAACTTAAAACACCTGTTTTTCCTTCAATCTCTTCTTCAAACACCAACCTCTACAAGTACTTGTAATAAAAGAATCACATATAAACCACATCAAGTCATTCCTATTTTTAACTTCAAATAACTAACACATTAGTGTTTAGAAAAGATGTTTTTAAATGTAAAGTGGAGCTATTATAACTATCTTTCTTATTTTATTGTACAACACTATTTTTAATATTTATTTGTTGCTCTGATTGTTGCAGATTTATGTCTGACCCTCACATAATGCAAAGTAATATTTTAATATTTCCACATGTGAGATCATAATCATAAATCACCCCTGAAATAGTACCTATTATTAGAAAATGCATCTGGTTCTCACTTGCAAATCCGTTTTCCTTTGAAATATATGGAAGAATAATTTGAGCAATGTGTCTATTTGATGTACATACATTTTAAATGCAAACCTGCTCATAATTCATACTAAATCCACCCATGAATGGGATTAGATTTTAGGAAAAAAAAATTACTGACTGACTTACTAAACTTTCCCTCTGCTTCCCAAATGCCTGAATTAGACTAAAAATGCACCGGTGTAAAGACAGAAATCATGGAGGCGTCACCAGGGACAACTGAATGAGAGGAGGGGAGAGCACATATATCCTTATAAGGCAACTAAACATTCATGAAAGACACTGACAAAAATAACTGTGCTTGAAGATTATATGGAATAACAATAACCCTTGATAAATGATTCAGAAACACAGAAAATGTCCATTTCTAGATAAATCTGAATCGACAACTGGTGTTGTGCTTACCAACAAATTGTGGGCAGTGCAAATGAATCCCTGGCTTGGATAAGAAGAGGTGAGAGAAGTCAGGTTGAACACACACATATAAACTGACAACTAGGAGTTCAGTTCAGTCAGATTTCTCTTTCCTCAGCCCAGCAGATGAGGAGTAAAGGGAACTACTGAAAATCATAAGGACCGTTGGGGATCGTCAGCATGAAGTCATTCCCCCTCCCTGTCCTCTTGCCCTGCTTTCTCCTCCATTTCTGCCTGCTTCTCCCTCTGTCTCTTTCTCTCTCCCTCTCTCTGGTGAGGGTAATGAAGCTCAAAAATAACATCTTGTATCCTGTTGAGGGAAACTTGGTCACAACTATCCTTCCAGATGACAAACTCATTCTTAAATGTCTTGTTTCTCCATCCAAGGAAAGCGGGGCAATGAGCAGACACCGCCTCACTCACACTCCCAACACCACGTTAACTCCTGGGCTGCATTCTTCCTGAGGAGGACTGAAGTTTATTTACACTATGCCTAACCTCAAATAGGACCACAAATAAGCCTAGTAACAAGACCGACCATTCTGTGGCACTCAGGCAAACGGCTGGGCAAAACAGATGGATCTTGCTTTGCGCCAGGACTCAAAAAATACAGTCGCCAACTCACTGTTGGCGACTACGTATCTTGGCCCAAAGATCAACCTGGAAGTGGGACCAGTTGTCTTTGATATGAATACTGCTCCTTTTCATTGCCACACGCACAAACCATTGGCTCTGTCAGTTAGCAGTAGGGCGCAATATTAGGTAGAAGTTGCTGGAAGGCAGATCATTAAGGAAAGTGCAAAACTCCGAGGGCACGCTGAGCTTGAGGAGAAGAGATTAGAACAGGGTATTCTTGAAGCCCTCCTCTCTGCTTTTCAACTTCCAGCTTTTATGTTCACAATTGTACATGGAATCAACCTTAAAGATTGATCTACAAAGCATGTGTTGTGAATCAGAATTCCTCCTGACATATCAGTTTCTAAACTCCTTTTAAATATTAATCTTAGGCAATAGTGAAATAAACATCATTGGCAAATGTTCTAGGAAGAGTAAAACTATGAGGAGTTAGAGATTACAGTCAATATCCATGATACAGTGAGGTCAGTGTAAATTAGGAAGCCCTAGAGAAGAATTCTCTCTGCACACATCCTCCAGCAGTCAGCCCAGTACTGTGAACTAGATGAACTAGAGAAGGATTCTGTCTGCACACATCCTTCAGCAGTCAGCCCAGTACTGTGAACTAGATGCTCTACAGAGTCTAGAAGCAGCAAACGAGCTATGTGACCCACTGTCCAAGTCACAAGGCCACAAAAAAAGCCCTTAGTTAAACAGCAGAACCACAGAGCGGTGAAACCTCATAGGTCCCAGCACTGAATAGGAACAAAGGTGCGTTCTAACCACAGTCGTCCTCATTTTCAAATCCTCACATAGATAGGGCTTGAGATAGCCACTTATGACTACGCCACAGAGCTTGAGGGGAAGAACAAGAAGCACCCCAGTTAGGAGGTTTGCTAACTCAAGCACTTCTCCTCATGTTCTCCCAAGCATCCTGCCCTGATGTTATCTCGCTCGGGCTATTTTTGCACATTCAGTAGATCTTTCTTGCCTTATTAACTTTGACACTGTACATACTTGACTCTTGAAATGCACAAGATGTGAGTGACTGTGGTCAGCATAGAATGTTAATAGATAAATTTGCTTTTCAGTTGAATTTTCCTTTTGAAAAACTTATTATGGAAAATTTCGAACACATGGAGAGTAAAGTGCACAGTGAGGGACTTGCATGCATGTACTGCCCGCACACACATTTTCCACCTCGTCTCTTTGCCAGTTTTTCTTCCGCCAGATCATTTACAAGGCAATTCCAGATAACACGTCACTCTCCCATGGAGACTTTACTAGGCATTCCTAAAGGATAATTTTTTATAAGAATAATTGACTTTTCACAACCAAAGTAAAAGTAACTCTTTAATATTAGTAAATGTTCTGTTGATGTTAAATAGTAGATATCAAACAATACAAATTTTTCCAGTATTATCATTCTTATATTCCCAGAATCCCATTCAGAAGGTCAAACTACATGGCTGAGTGATGTGTCCTTAGTTTTTCTGGTCTGTGTCTTTTTTTGTTTGTTTTTTGTTATTTTTAAAGTTTTGAACAAGATTAAATACTTTGTGTTTTGCTACTGAACTAATACTAATAGTTTTCATGAATAAACTGAAATTATGACTTTCAGAAATACAAAAGATTTATTATTATAATATTGGGCAATACATGCTGTCAACACGGCATGGAACTGTGGATGATAACCTTAGTTACTGGATCAGTCATTTTCTAGTTTTAATAAGCACTTTTATCTTAGCACTATATAATAGCATAACATATAGAACATATGTCTGACTTTCATTTCCTGGTGCTATGACAGAAAACACTGACACAGTCAACTGAGAAAGAAAGGGTTTATTTAGCTTACAATTCCAAGTTACAGTCCATGATCGCAGGGAAGCTGAAGGAGCAGAAACCTGAAGTAGACTGTCATCGTTCATCCACAGGCAGGAACAACCAAACAATTTGTGCACACTAACACTACAGTCACTCTGGATTGCATAACCCCAGGGCCCAGCCCAAGAATGGGCCAGTTCAAATTCACGGTAAGTCTGTCAGAGCCAGTGACCCAAACTCAGAAAATCCCTCACAGGAATGACCTCAGGATGATCTCAGGCCAACTTAATCTAGGGAATTTCTCATTGAGACTCCTTCACAAGGTGATTCTACATTGTATCAAAAAGACAATCAAACTGAATTAACTATTATTTATCCTTACTATCAGTAATTTTGAGTACATCCAGAGTTATTCTATGATGAACACAATTCAGTTTGAGAAACTGTCCCAATCCAAACTGCCTCCATGTATTTTAGCTGCTGAATGGAATTTGCACAGAGTGACACATTTTACGTCTGTTTGTCAGCTGATGCCCATCGAGGCACTTTCCATCTTTTGGCTATTATGAATAATACTGCCATGAACTTCGATAGTGTGCAAGTTTTTGTATGGATATATACTTTTATTTCTCTTTGGAATGCACTGAGAAGTGGAATTGTTGGGCAGTCAGATTTCACTTATTTTAATTGGTAAGAAATTTACAACATATTTGAAATGGAATATTCAATGTTACATTCACACCAGCTGTGTGGGATGTTCTTTTCCTCCACATCTTTAAGAATACTTGTATCTGCCTTTAGAAAGTTAGAACTATAACTACTATAGAAGTATGAAATGGTATCTTCTGGTTCACGTTTGCTTTTCCCTAGGTTTAATCATGTTAAGCATCTTATCCTATTTTTATTGCAATTTCTATTTCTTCTTCAGGAAAATATATATTCAAAATACTGACAGCTTAAAATGGACTTTTTATCATACTATGGAATATTTCCATATATATTATGAGATAATTTATGATTTATAAATAACAATTATAATAAAATGACTTGTAAATCGATTCAAAATTTTTTGTCTGTTTTCTAATCTGTATTGTATCATTTCACTTCTACCATGAAGTTGACAAGTTCCTAATTTTGTTGAAGTTCAAGTTATCAATATATTCTTTTTCTGTTTTCACATTTTTATTGAAAAATCATGTATGCATATAATGTGTTTTTATCAAACTCACTCTCCATTTTCTTACTTCCAATTTCTCCCCTATTCCCTCCAACTTCATGTTTCTCCCTGCCATGTGTGTCTGTGTCTGTGTGTGTGTGTGTGTGTGTGTGTGTGTGTGTGTGTGTGTGCGCGCGCGCGCGCGCACCCGCGCGTGCGTGCCTGTGCACACTCTCAAATGTGTGTCCGTTGTAAAACCCAAGAGTCTAATTAGTGCTTCTTTTGTACACAGGAGTGTAGACCTATCTACTGGAGACGGGTAGCTTTCCAGTGGCAGCATATTTGAAGAAAAGTTACTCAACCTTGTTCAGCAGCCATTAATTACCAAATAGATTCTCAGACAGAGATGGGACTTTTTGACTGGTATTTTGGCTGGCTTTATCTTATACAGGTCTTGTGCATGCAGTCATAACCTCTGTGATCTCATATATGCAATTGTCCTACAATGTTCAATAAATAATAGTTCATGGCACATGTCTACTATCTAGTGCTTACACTCATTCTGCTCTCTACTCTTCAATACTCCCAGAATCTAGGGAGGAAAAGGTGTGTTATTGATTGTAATACAATGAACAGCTGTTCTCTATATTAATCACCACCTCTTGCAAAAATAAATTTTCAATGAGGGCTGAAAGATACACTAATCCATGGGTATAAAGATGGGAACTTAGGGGACAATTTAATACAATGTTCACTTTGAAAAATAATAGTATTAGGTCTCCCTATATCTATGACCTAGGCAGTCAGAAAGTTTTGGCCTGGTTAACAATATCAGAAATGGATTCCATCTAGCAGATTAAGTATTGAATCCTCACCACATATGCCACTATTACACCAGTGGGTATACCTTGCCAGTGCAATCATTATTAGGCTGTTATTCATTTTAAAATCAAGGTTTTAGTGGCATATTTAGAGACTCTTTCTTACACAAAGTCATAAAGATTTTTTTCCCTAACATCATCAAGTTTCACAATTCTAGCTCTTGAATTTCAGTTCATGAGCTAAATTTTATGGATGGTATGAGGTAAATATTTACAATATATAAGTAGTCATATGGTCTTTACACCTTATGCAGCATTGCCAAAACACCTTGGTACCTCAGTAAAGGCCAACTAGCCAAAACTCAGGTTAAATTTTCTGGGTTCTCAATTACATTCCTCTCTACAAACCATTATTAGAGTCTCTTCCTCATTAGACTTTGAACAGTAAGTTTGAAGATAAGAGATTATAATCTAATTTTGTTTCCTTTTTAATAAGTAATTTAAGTTTAGCACATTTTCAATGTAAGAATTAACTTAATAGGTCCCCTCAAAAATGTTATTTTTGATGCTACTGCAAATGGAATTTTTGTAATTTCATTGTTGCTTGCATACAAAAAGAAAACTGATTTCCACAAAGAATGTACATATAATTTCCCAAACTCCTAATTAGTTCATAAATGTGTTTATGTAATATACATAAGTTAAGCCATATACTTAATTTTCTACATGCCACATTATATTATCTACAAATAAAATTCATTTTTATGTTCCACTTTTGCACTGATTTCTGTCCCTTAGTGCTTCTTTCCTTTTCCTTTTCAAATTTTGTCCTTAATTCCATGTTTATCATTCTGAACACAAGTCTATTATATCATCACATGCAAGAGGTCAGATATGACAGCCTTGCCTCTATTCCATTGTAGCAGTGAGATTTCATCCCTACATTCATATTCTAGATTTTTCCTAGACGTCTTCATGAGGTTCAGAAGTTCCCTCTGTTACTAGCTTGTTGAGACTGCTGGAAAATACAGAGGCTAGACATTAAAAATGTCTTCATGTATCCATTAAGATGGTCAATTTATAGTCTATTAATATGGTATTTTACATTAATTGATTATTGGATTTTAAATCGACCTAAGATTCTGGGAAGAATCCTATTTGATTAGGGAGCACAAATGCTTTCCTGTATCACTATATTTGGATAGTGTATTGAAGATTTTGTTTTGTCAATTTTCAGTAGAGCTATTAACTTTGTTTTTTCTCTTGTTGTTATATTTTTGCCCATTGACTGCAAGGATAAATACTCATTTAAAAAAATTCCCCCTACTATATTCTAGAAAATTATGTAAAAGACTGCTATTTTTCTTTAGGTTTTTTTTTTTTTTGTTGTTGTTAGAATTTCTAAAGGAAACCATCGGCATTTAGAGTGAGTCTCTCTCCCTTCTTCCCTCTGTACTTCTCTCCCCATCCCACTCTCCTTTTACACTTGCCTTATTAACTTTATTTATCTAATGTTTACAGGTCTATGTGAGTTCTATATTTCTTCCTAGGTAGCCTTGTTAACCAGAATATTTCCAGGCTGTTTAACTGAACTGTTGATTAAAATTGGATTACTCAGTCCACAGTTTTACCTTAGACTCCTTTTGCTTTTTCTTGGATTATTTCTGACCACTGGCTACTCCCTCCTTTATTTCAGACCTTGGTAAATTATTATCTTCTGCTCTTTGCTGAGCCCAGATAAAGTTCTGCCAATTTCGCTGATTTGCTGATTTGTTATCTTTTTGGATTTGAGCTTAATACACAGGTATCCTGCATAATTACCTGTACATGCTACTTCTCTTTCTGTCACTGTAATGAAGAAATCTTAACTTATAAAACTATAAACACTATTTTCTCTTATATTTTGAAAGTCCCCAAAATGACTCAGTGGGCCAACATATTGGAGGCTCTAGAATGGGCAGCATATCACAGATAGAGACTATGTTATAGCAAATCACTCAACGCATTAGTCAGAAAACACAACGAAACTAAGAACTAGTAACATCCCACAAGCCCTTACAAGACAACAACTTCATACACATACAGCCCATCTACTAGGCTCTGCCAAATCATCAAGATCCTCCCTACGGACTATATCTTTAACAAGTAACTCATATTTAAACAATGGCACTACATAATTACTGGGTCTGTCTGATTTACTTTGGTATACTTTAGTCACAATTTATTCTCAATTCCTTTTAGTTTAAAATTTTTATTATTAATAAACCACCTATCTGAGAAATATCAATTTCATTTTCATAAAGTTTTGCTAGATATAAAATCTTGAGTAATATTTTTTCTTTTTTAAGAATTTCAACTCAGCAACTAAAAACAATTACTTATGAAATTTGCAGGCAAATGGATGGAACTAGAAAGTATCATCCTGAGTGAGGTAACCCAGACAGACACAAAAGAACACAAGTGGTATGCACTCACTAGTAAGTGGATATTAGCCCAAAAGCTCACAATGCCCATGATACAACCCACAGACCATATAGAGTTTAGAAGGAATAAGACCAGGGTGCAGATGCTTCAGTCCTGCCTTGAGGGAGGAACAGGATGATTTTGGGAGCTGGAGGGAGAGAGGAGGGGCAGGAAATAAGGAGGGGCAGTATCAGGAACCAGGAGGGATGTGAGAGAGGTACAGAGGGTCAGGAAATGGAACAAAAATATGTAGCAGTGGGGGATGAGGAACTGGGGATAGTCATTGGAAGGTCCCAGACGCCAGAGAAATGTCAGGCTTCTAGGACCCAACAGGGATGACTTTAGCCAAAATGTGCAGAGAAGGGGAGATAGAACCTATAGAGACCTCCTCCAGTAGATAAGCGTGGCCCACAGTTAAGGGATGGGACCTCCTACCCAACTCAAAATTTTTCAGCTAAAATGTTCCTGTCCAAAGGAAGAACAGACACAAAAAACTGGAACAGAGACCGAAGCAAGGGTCATCTGGGGACTGCCCCACCTGGGGATCCATCATTTCTGCAGACACCAAACCAGACACTGTTGGTCAACATGTGCTTGCTGACAGGAAGCTGGTGTGGAAGTTCTTTGGGAGGTCCAGCCAGCAACTGACCAATACAGATGTGGATGTTTGAAGCCAAGCATCAGGCTGAACTCAGGGAATCTAGTGGGCTAGCTGGCAGAAGAACTAGAGGAATGGAGGGGGGGGGGTTGCAACCCCACACGAAGAACAACACGGGCTGGCTGGACCACCCAGTGCTCCCAGAGACTAGACCACCAGTCAAGGAGTGTACAGGGAAGGACCCATGGCTCCAGATACTTATGTAGCAGAGAACGGCTGTGCCTGACAGCAGTGCAGGGAGAGGCTCTTGGTCTGGTGGAGGTTTGATGCACCAGGTTAGGGGGATGCTAGAGAGGTGAAGTGGGAGAGAGTGGATGGGAGGGGGAGCACCCTTATAGAGGCAATCCAGCAGAAAGGGGTTCCAAAATCAGGCAAAAGAATCAGAGCGCCCCCCACCTGCCACCCCACAAACACACTCCCACTGTAAGAGGAGTCCAATAAGAACACCAAGGTAAACAGTTATAATTCATATTAAGAGGACCTCCTAGGGACCCATCCAGGAGGTTCTTTGATTTCCTATTCAGTCTCTTTAACCCTCTATGATCCAGGAAGCTTGTTCTTTTATAATAAGAGACAGAAAGGGAGTGAATCAAGATAGGAGAGAAGATGGGAAAAACTGGGAAAAGTAGAAGAAACTGCAATCCAGATATATTGTATCAAAAATTACTTTTGATAAAAGGGAAAAATAAGTAAAATAAATTAAGATCTAAGTCAAAAGACAAAGACATTACATATATATGCATATTTGTATACACATGTATACATACACATATACACATATACATGCAGAGTTGAAAGATTCTATTAACTGAGAAGGGCTGTTATTATTGTGAGTCATCATGAAATGCTGAGGAATTTACAGCTATACTGAGCTGGACTATTTTAATCAGTTTTGGAGAGCATAACAAACAATCTAGACTTCATATCATATAAATTCATTCCATCGAGATCTCTTTTAAGTCTCAATACTAACTTTGATTAAGGTTTGCATGTATGAACTTTACTTCATGTTGCATAATTTTCTGGGTTCGCTCAAGGCGTATTTTTTTCTTTTTTTCGGGCTGAGGACCGAACCCAGGGTCTTGCACTTTCTAGGCAAGCGCGCTATCACTGAGCTAAATCCTCAACCCCTCAAGGCATATTTTTAAAGACTATATTAAGGGTATAAACTCCATAGGAACTAAAATAAGATAAATTATGAAGATCATATATGGAAGGGAGAAAAATATTTATTGTACAGGTGACTATTTCTTTAAGTGAAGATCCATAATAAAATTCCCTTAAGAACAGACTTACATAGGATATTTATGATATGAATAAAATTACAAAATAATTGATATCACATAAGATGAAATAAACATGTAGAATGTGTTACTAGAAAACTTCAAAACTTGTACTCAAAGGACCAAGAAGTGTAGGAAAACTGTGTGTAGAACAAATACAAAATGTGTACAATTTTAGCTCTGAAATTGGATTTTTCTGAGTCACACTAGTGTTTCACACTTAGAACCTCTCAGAGAAATCAAGACTCAATAACCTTGATTAATGAAGACACAGCAGCTATCATCTATTCACCGTTCCTAAGAACTTGTACCTATAAGGATTACTGTTTCTACTTGAAAAATGAGAAATGTAAGTCATAATCAAATTCTGAAACTCCACACACACTGCTCAAAGTATCAGTATTCTGGAAAATGGAGCATGACGGGAGCTTATCCCCTTGAGGGCTATGGTTCTCACTCAGCTAATATCAAACTATTATAATGAAATTCTGAGCCTCCACCTCCTACTAGGAGGTTATGGAGACAAACGCTTGAATGGATTTTGGGTCCTCCAAAATGGAACATCGGTGCTTAGTCACTTAGGGAAAGCAGGTAGATATTTCTTCTGCTGTGTATTACTGAATCTCAAAGTGATAACTGTTTTTACCAGTAACAAAGAGTAATTATATTTTAGATACCCCTATTATTCATCATCATCTAACGACAGCAAAAGATCCATATATACAGAATATATGGAAAAGTTCCTGAAATAATTGCAGTCCTTCCAACAGAGTTCCTACATACATGCTAAAGAACCAGAGTGGAATATCTGCATGATCTGAGTCTCTTGACTCCAAAAATAGTGCATTGCCTCATGTCTATATCTCTTCCTAGCCTTAGTATTTGTACTGCATGTTTTCCAAGGTATATGGTGAGAGTCCAATGCTTCCTAATGTACGTAACATAAGAAACACAAGAGTTTTTTATGTTTGTATACATGTGGTATATATGTGTGCACATGTGTGTCCAGGTGTGCTACCATGTACATGGGTGGAAGGCTGGCATTTGTGGTCTGCCTGATTTGATCTTAACCTCAATGTTTTTTTGAGACAACAGTTTCTCATTAAACATGGATCTTTTCCTGCCAAATACAGGATCTTACCATTCCTTTTGATTGTCCACTAGAACTGGAGCAACTCTATTGCTGAAGATACTTCATTACAAGATATAGAGAAATCAAGCTGAAACTGATCTGGAAGCTTCTTTTCTGGATAGCTTTCATAGTGACAAAAGGTGAAATTTAGGCTGCCCTGGGGTGAAAGTCACCAATGTCCTAGCCAACTGTGATCTTGCAAACAACAATGCCAAATCGAATTTGCCCAGCAGAATTGTCCACTGGTACAACAGTGACTGTTATGGTGATACCTAATCGCTGTATGGATTGGACTTGAGGTCTGTCCACAAAAAAGGCATTCGTGCCAAGTACTGTAAACCCAGTCAAAACACTGTAACAGAAAGATTTAGGTCCAGATGGAAACTTACTACAGCTCTTTAGTTAGTTAGAGTCATGGTTTTAAAATTCTTTCTTGGGCTGGAGAGATGGCTCAGCCGTTAAAGGCTAGGCTCACAACCAAAAATAAAATTCTTTCTTGATAGTCATATTTCTTCACAGAGACATGCTACACCTAGACTCACCAGAGCAGCTTCTCTTCGCAGGGAACTGTGGAGTCTGCTGACTCGTGTGCTCACAAGCGATGACTGAGTGCCAAGCCCTACAAACAGGATACTTAAACTGTCCGCTCTAACATCCAGGAAGCACTGCCGAAGAGGGATGGTAGGAAGATATGAGCAGAACGTTATGGGAAGAAAGAATGTAAGAGCTGCAAGATAGAAAAATGGACAGGAAATGCTACCTTCTGAACAAGATAGAGCCACTGCAATCAGGATCTCAGAGCAGTTTTAGTTGCCTGCCTTGGGTATGGGCCTGTCATTCGTCTGTCACAGACTGGGAGATTCACTCGGCCACACCTGACTATGGTGAATTATTAACTCACTAAGGGAGAGGCAGTCATTAACTTCATTTGTGTACTCAGAGTAAGCTCAGAAGGCTCTGATGAATAGTTCAAAACCCACAGCCACGATGATGGGCCTCATTAAGCATAGTGGTTCATAAGACGAAATCCAGACTTTATGAATGTGAGAAATAGACAGGCAAGGGGACAGAATGACAGTGGTGAGAGAACAGGGTGGGGTGCGGGTAACTAGAATGTTTCATATGCGTATTTACAGTTGTCAAAGAAGAAAGGTAATGAATATCAGTAAGAATCATGAAAGAAAACGATGGAAAATATAGAAATGTATAAGAAAAATTACAAGCGACAATAATAATTTGATTGTACAATAATAATCGGCACTACTGTAATTTAAGATAACATTCCAATGAGATGCATGTTTTGAGTGTATGTTTGTATATGCGTGCACATGTGTCCCATTTCTTCTTCAATCATTCTCCATTTTATACTTGAGAGAAGGTTTCACACTGACTTTCAAGCCTGCTGACTAGCCTGGCCTGCAGAATACAGGCGTCCTTCTAATTCTGATTATCAAGCAGACATGCACACCAAATCCAGCTTCTTACAAGGGTGATTTTCAGGATTATGAGGTCAGCACATTACCTACTAAAACATCTTCTAGCCTCCAATAAGGTAAATTTTACTACCAGTTTCATTTTGCCAAATTCGCTTTATTGTACATCACTAAATTGCTTCTTCATCTCACCATTTCTGTGTAGTGTAGAAATGAGCAATTTGTACACTAATTGTTTCTAAAACTAACACATTAATGAATTAAGTAGCACTATATTCCATAGGCTTGATATTATCAACTTTTAAGTAACTTATTATTACTTGTGATTTCATAGATTTTGTTTGATCTAATCTTCTCCTGTGGGAATTCTAATTTTGTATATTGAGAAAGTAGCATTACACAGATTATAAATTTTCTCTGAAATTATAGAGGTTAGCAATTGCTTCTCAAGAGAAACAAAAATGGCATATTTGAATCTAAAACATTAGAGAAAAATGTGCATTACAGTAAAGACAAATTGTTTTAGGAGGCATCCTTCCTTTTGTATTTCCATTCCTGCTACATTTACTGCAGTACTACAATAGTAATATGCGCAATTAAACGTGGGATAAAGTTAAAGTGCTATAAAAGCCCCAACACATATTCCTCAGGAGCCTAATCCAATTCTGTTTGAGGAGTTATCTTCCTTCTATGAACTCTGGTATGCAGAATTACATCATATCCCATGGCTCAGATTATCTACAATTCATAAAATACTTTTAAAAATTGTCATGAAGTAGGTTCTGTTAAATATTCATACAACGCCTCTTCCCTTGGTTCAGTACAGAAACACACTACATATCAATCTGTGCTCCAGCAAGACAGTCGCTTCAATACGGTGAGTTGGGTAAACAGAGGAAGTGTGCTGCGCATAATTTATTTACATTTTAATAAGACCTCAAACAAATGATACCACACAGGAGGTTCAGAGTGAGGCCGAGAAAGGCCTTCCGGTTTGGAAGCTATATTGTTTAATCAATAGAATTACTTATGCACTAGCATAGAATAACAGTTCCATAGGGACAACTATCTTGGTTTGTGAAAAATATAATTTCATGACAACACATAAAGTTGAGAAGAGATAAAATATTGCAAAATATAATAGCATTTGAGAATATGAAATGGGTGCTAAAGTTTAAAATGGTAACCACTAACGAATTAAAAAAAAAAAAACAAAAACAAAAATAAAAGAAACAACCACAAAAAAAAAACCTCTAAAGATAAGTATAAAAGATGAAAACATTGTACTTAATTCAACCAGCATTTCCTTTTAGCATCACTTTTAGTAGATGTGCTAATTTGTATCAGCACACAGATCCCTCCCACTTTACAAGTCGACTTTTTGGTGAATGGTTCTACAGTACTGGACCAGTTCTTTACTGAAAGAAAAGGTTCACAAGGCAAGGCTTTGGCATATTATTCCAATGGAGCATCACCTTTTACTCTGAAGACAACTGCATTTAGCTTAATTGGACCCTTATCAAAGTATTTTTCACAAAAAAAATTAAAGAGTTATGAAAAGGAAGAGACATTATATAAATTAGAAATACACATTCTGTTGAAATCAAGTATTACAATTTTGTAAGGAATTATGACCAGTAATACTATGTGGATTCATGTGTATATACATATCTCGGCAGTGTAGTTCCAAGGAGGGAAAATATCAGGAACACATTGGAAAAGTATAAGCAACAAGTCATTACATAATTACAAAGAATAATGATTATGTAGAAAATGTTTATTTCAGAAGAAGGTTAATGTGAAACCGTTAAATTGCATATTTAACATTTTTCTAAATGACCAAAAGGAAGATTAGACATATTAGTTCACACAAAGTATACACATTTCACTGCACTCTGTTTTATATTTTTCCTTATTCATACCTACCAAGCAGAAAGCAAATCTGTGAAAGTGTCTTAAGTTTTTCTGTATTATAATTCATAATAACCAGTGTAATGTATAAAAATCAACACAGTAAATATTTTTAATTTTATGTGTTTAAATTATAAAGGATCTAGTCAAAAGAGAGTAGCTTAAAATATAAAATATTTATATACACTGCCTAAAAGAGAAAAATCAAAAAGAATTTTTGAAATATGATGAATTGTATTACAAGATGAAAAATCAGGATACATTTTATTAAGTGATTTGAGGCAACAAAATTAGTACCAAAACTACAGTTCTGTGAATATCTACTGAAATCTCACAAGGTGATTCAAAAGATTCTGGGATCAGCAAACTTCCAATCACAGTAGCACAAAAATGATGGACTCTAAGGGCATGTGTCATTTCAGTCATCTCACCAGAGTCACTGGTTAACTGCAGTGACACAGCCAGCTTCCTTATTGGATGGAATGTATAGAGTCTACAGCATTGAGCTGGGGCATTACCAAATCTTATAAATGTTCTTAGTTAGAATCCAATCACTATTTTCTGATGTAAAAATCCAAAAGTTAGACTGTATTCATTTTATATTTAAATAATTTTAAAATTCACATTGATGTGAAATATTAAATATAAAAAGACTTTGATATATTCTTAATAAAGTTTTAAATTTAAATTGTTTACTAGTAATGTAAGCATTATATAGCAATGAGAAATCAATGACTTTAAGTTATTTCTTAACTGTCATTTCCTAAATTACTATATAACCATTTTAAGTGAAAGGCCAATATACTTGAATTTGAATGTATATTGAAATTTTTCTGGTACAAAGTAGGGTTGAATGAATGTGTAATAAATTAATTTGAATTAAAAATACATTACATGAAAATTCAAAGTCTTTCGATTAGTTTCATAATATTTTCCATATGTTACATTTAACTTGAAAACAATTCTAAGAAAATAAAATTCTAATTTACTTTACCAATATAAAAGCATATTTATCTGACTCTTAACTATGATAATAGTATTACTATATCTATATATAATCAAAAAGTATACTTCCTATGACAATGATCACTTAAATGATTGAGAAATTTTGACTAATAAAATAGGACATTAAACAATTAAAAGAGAAAAGACTAAACCGTTGTATTTGGCTGGTAATGTAATTGCCTTGAAAATTCAAAATAACATCAAAGAAACTATTAACAGCTAAGAAAAAAGAACTAATTGCAAACATTAAACAGAATAGACACAGATTTTCTACTGAAATTTGGAAACAGAATTGAAACAATCCCAAATCAAAACAAGAACATGGTCCATTTACACCCAGGAACTTCGGGATGCAGACAAAAAAGATGTTAAGACTGATTTGTGAATATAGCCATTCATAATGGAAAATATTATATAGTTTTGAATATTGCAAAGACACTAATACTAATTTATAGTTTTAATAAAATTGTATTGGAACATCTTATGAACTGGTGAAGGGAAGGAACTGTGAATAACATGTAGGTGACAATATCAAAACCATCTTTGAATGGAGAAAAAGAGCTGTGCAGAGTGCACGCCTGGAATGCTAGCACTTGGGAGACAGTGGGATCAGGGTATGAAGGCCATCATCCTTAACGACATGGCAAACTCAATTGCAGCCTGAATTATATGAGGGAACAAGAAGGAAGAAAATCAAAGATTAAAATGAAGGCTTCGACCTAATAAATACATAAACTGTGAAGTGTAAGAAACAACACACAAACACTGAAAGGACCAAAGGGCTCACTAGAAAACCTTCCAATGCTCCTAACATTTATATGCAATAATGCTATGTCATGTCTTCCAATGCTCCTAACATTTATATGCAATAATGTTATGTCATGTCTTCCAATGCTCCTAACATTTATATGCAATCACGTTATGTCATGAGTGAATATGATGGTGCTACAGCAAAGATTAACCATTTAGGCAAAATTAAATAATATACTGATTTCATACCTTAGGCAAAAATGGTGTTTAAAGAAATACAAAATAAAATAGACTACTGCAATACTAGAAAAAGTGTTGACTAGTACCCAGTACCAAGCTGTTGGGCAATGTAACAACAAAGGACAATATGACAGCAGGATTACTCATACAAGTACTTAAGATTTTCTCACATCAACAATAGTGAAGACAATAATATGACATTTGGAAACTAGGACAAACATTTTTGTACATTGTTTTACAAATTAATAACAACATTTAAAGATAATCTGACAAATCAGCATGATGACGGGGGTAAAGGACACAAGCAAACAGATTATTAAAAGGAGGAAACAATATCAAATCAGTATATGAGAAGCATGCTAGTCCTATGTTAATGTAATCGATGTGAACCAAAACAAAGGAAACCTTGGTTTTGCTGGCCAAATTGACAAATAATAATAATATTCAAAGCAAAAAGAAAATTTTCTAGGAAAATCCATTCACATGCAATTTAGAAAATGTTATACAAAGAACCTTGAATCTACACTCTTTAACTCAGAAATTGACCTCTACAGGAAGGCTGATCCTCAGTGTAGAAGAAATCATGTTCAAAATCACTTGAGTGTCAAATAAGGAAGAGTTGATTAAAACTTATAGTACACAAGATACAATAGTTTGAAAGAATTGATAGCACATATTTTATAACTATCATGTAATATTTATGCTGAGAAGACACAACATTTATTTAAAAACTCACATACAGACACATATACTTCAGAGTTGTACATAAAGTTGGAAGAAGGTAGGGGAAATACTAGAATCAACAATAATAGATTTAAAATTTAGTTGCTTTAATCTGCTTACAAAATCTCTTTGATATGCATATTTTACCTTTATAGCTGATAAAAAGTTTGACTAAAAATTGACTTATATGTTTTCAGAATACACTCAACGCAAAATAGTAAACATTTGTAAAAATTGTTTATCCTATATGTCTGTAATTACTCTTAGACTCTTTTACCTATAAATTTCTTTCCATAGAATATTTGTAGAAGATGTTTCTGTTAATTATATGTTCTTAATTTTTGCTTTTTCTGAAGAACAGACCAAATTGAAAGCCAAAGAATATAGAATCAGTTTTTAGTGTCACATTATATTATAATATAATATGTGGACTTTGTAGTATTCTGATGTCCCTTCCTTTGTCTACTTAAAAAAGATTCCTTGGCATTAGTAACAATTATATTGGTACTAAGTTCAAGTATATACAAACCAAAATTACTTACTTGGCCCATTTAGCCAATGCCAAGAGCTCTCTCAAACCAATATGACCAACACAGAAAACAGTATATTTGCTTTGTATACTTCTGTTGCCTGGAACACCAATGTGTTTAGTTTTTCTCAAAGAAAAAAAATGTGTAATATGTGAAAGTTTTGTCATTGCTTAAAAATAGCTGCCAAAGTCAAGACACGCACTAACCTTCTAAGTTTGCTGGCTCTATGTTGTGTTTCAAGGCACACCCCTCCAAATGCCTGCACTCACCATCTGCTGCGGATCAACAGAATAATGCACTCAAGTCTGGTGTTGCTTGGCATAGGCAAAGACCGTCAATGTCCAATTTCATCCAGACATGTGCACCATATCAGGAACCTTAGGACACAATCCCCATCATCATAGCAGCACTTTCAGGCCCCACTGCACATCAATCACATAGGTATGGCAGTCAAGCTGATAGACAGAATCTGAGCCAATCCTAGATCCCTACTGTGTCTAGATCGCTCCAGTGTGCCTGTAGCTCACCTTCCATTAAGATGATAGCTTTGGCTTAGGCTTTCATGCCAAAAGAAGTCCATGGAGTCACTCTGGCAAGAAGAAGGGTCTATATCAATGTCAACAACAACTTTCTTGCTGTCGACCCTACCATCTGTCCCTGTTCCCCACCTACTTTACTTTATGTGGACCTTGATGAATGGGATTTACTTAGTCCAAGATTCTAGTTTAGCCAACCTTTGCAGATGGGGTCAACATGACTGCCCTCTGGGCCAAACTTCCCAAATGACATAAATGATGGGTTTCCTGCAGAACATCCCTTTGAAAATTTGAGATCATGAAAAAATTAATCCCAACCAAGTTTTCAAATTTTGAGTTTATGAAAAATGAGGTATGTTGAATTCCTAGTGAAGATAATTTTTTAATTCATAGAAAATCTGAATGATAAAGATAAATTTTACTTTCTGTGTAAGAAAAATCCAACTGATGGAGAAAAGTAAAACCCGGGTATATTTTTTTTAATTATTTTGATGTAGACTTAAGAGAAAGATGATAAAAATTGTCAAAACCATAACAGCAACACAGAAGTGAAAAATACCATTATGACTTAGATGCAAAAACTGTAGAAGATATTGTACATGCCAAGTGGAATGGAACTGCTCATATATTTGTTATCCAGAAGTTGTAGAGCAATAATATCATTCAGGTAGAACAGTAATATTTAATATGTGATAGGCAAGAAGAATAAACAAGTTCTGATAAATTATACTTTTATATTAGGAAAATATATGGAATGGAATAAATTATTATTTTCTTAAACGTAGTAAGTAAAAATACTACATTTAGATTAAATATAGAATAGTTTTAATTAAAGATTAAAAATAAGCTCATAACTGTGCCTAAAGTCAAGGAAAACAACAGAAAATCTGAGAAAATGCAATAGTACTAACCCTAATCAGTTTAATATGTCAAAATTGTAAGTATTTTTTTTTTCAAGGGAAGCTAAATGTCTTTCTACAATGGTCTTCAAGCTCACCCAAAATAAATATAGAACAAATACCATATTCAAATCCAAATCATAACATCTGAAACTTTAAGCAATTTATGTAAGAAACAATTAAAAGGTAAATCCTTACCATAAACAAGAAAATAAATGAAAGTATATTCAATACTGTAAGGTTATATATAGAACTACCAAAAATATCTACTATAGTACTTTACAGATACTATACACTTAATTTTCATGGAACTGAAGAGAATCTAAATGAAAAGAGTACTGCCATGAGAGTTCACTAGATATAATTCAGAAAATTTCAAAATTGTGGGAGAATAGCTCCATCAGATTAATTTGGTAGGTTTATCAGCTGTCTTTGCGTTTACAAATCAAGAAGAGCTCTGACTGTATCTAATGAAAATACTGTGGGATTGACTATCTTGAGAAATCACAGTGTAATAAAAATATACTTTTAATCTGAAGTATCTCTAAATTTTCTAGCATTCTTCAGTCAACTAAGATAATGCCATAGAAATTCTACATAAAACCCTTACTTAAAATGTCCTGGCCTAATCATCTGGCTAATCTCTTAGAGTTTTCCTGAAATATGCTTCCATCCCCTTTTCTATGGGAATTCTCCCACTGATTAACACAGACAATGAGAATTTGGCCTGTGCTCTATAGGCACCATTGAAATGTGGCCACCTGAGGCATGTAGGGAGGGCATCCAGCTGGCACACCACATGTTGCCCTGGAGTAGTGTACAATGAGAGGGAGATTTTGGCTAAGAATACCTGGGCAATCTCTACAAAGGTCCTGATTATGAAAAGGACTTCGGCAGCATCATTGTCTCATGAGTGTAGTATGAGCCAAAGAAACTTCTCCTTCTATGTTTATATATTACCAAGAAAGGGGGGGAAAGGCTCTTATGCGAACAATCAAAGAACTCTATAAAAGTGAAACTCTGGCTGACTGATACTAGAGCTTAAGTATAAACCATGTCACTGGATAAAATCTTCTGAGAACTTTGTATACTTTACAATCTTTAATATGAACTCAAAAGTTCAAACTCCCTTAAATAAAGGATGTAAACACATACAACAAAAATTTACGTCACATATACAGCTGCTGTACTTTATATTATAGCATAATTATATAATTTATCATTCATATACTGCTCATTTAAGAAGTCTGTTGTTTTTATTTTATTTTACACAATTTATGAGAAAGAAAATCCATGCATTTGAACTGTAATTACAATGAAACAATTTTGTCAATTTTGAGTCTTTTTCAAAACACCATACGTGATTAAAACACATAATGCACTAGTATTTTTGCCAATTTTTGTTTTTAAACTAAAGCTGTTTTTGAATTACACAAGCAAAGCACAGAATCAGAATTTCAAAACTAGCGAACATATTTGAGGGTAAATTTTAAAATAAACCCACTTGATTCTTTGCTGGATTAACGTGAGCCTGGAGCATTCTGTGAGATTCCACTGGAGCATGTGGGGTCGCTAGGAGACGATGCTCTGGGTGAAGAGGAACCGCATCCACTGTAGTCAATGAGCTTTGTTTAGAGCCTTCACACTCCTACTGAGTGGCTCTGGAGATATTTACACTAAAGTTTACTCCCGAAGGAATTTATGATGTCCCCAACTGCTAAGCAACAATTACAGCTGCGTTTTACATTTGTGTTTACACGTTATTTTGCATATAGACTCCAACAACCAATAAAGAGAAAATTTGATAGGAAACACATCCTGGAATTAAAAGACAGATTCCATCTATCAATATGACTGGTTGATAGTATTTTGAAGATAGGGTTTGACAGGAAGTGAAACAAACAAACATAATGGCTTAAATATGCTACTTCAGCCACTCAAGCGATCTGTCATTCAAAAGGCTTTCTCTTTGTATCACTAACTCAATGTCACATGACCACAGATTCTGACTTTTCAATGAATTTTGATGATAATTTATTTACATAAAGGAAAATACTTAATATTTTTAATTTGTAGGTCTTTTTGAACTTGCTTAAAACACTATAATTGTATGCTGAATTTACATTTTCCCCTAAAA
This sequence comes from Rattus norvegicus, assembly GCF_021556685.1. Lineage (NCBI taxonomy): Eukaryota > Metazoa > Chordata > Mammalia > Rodentia > Muridae > Rattus > Rattus norvegicus. Next base: position 71,282,697 of record NC_141544.1, read on the forward strand.
GCTTAATCAAATTACAAAGATCACAGTGTCCCTAGAACTAATGAGTCCCAATTTATATTAGAGAAAATAGAAGCTCAAAGAGCTAAAGGTATTGGCAGAAGAGCATATGCAGGTCCAGCACTGTACTCAGTGTAGTTACTTGAATCCTAATAAAACACTAAAAAATTACTACTTTGTTTCTTATTAAATTATCATTTACTTCATTCAAATTTTTGGCAGGAAAGATTTGAAGTGTAAGTAGCAAAATAATTTTTCATTAGCTGAATTAGACTTTGTAATTTATAACCAATAAGATTTGGCTTCCATCATGTCTTTTTTTAGGCATTTTAGGATCTTGACTCCCTGACGGCAATGTAAGCTGTGAGAGGCTGGGCTACACTAATATTCAGTTGATTCCTTCCTCTATCTCGCAGTAATCCAGGATGCCAAAACTAGCCTTGTGGGTTGCTGAACATCCCATCTAAATAGTGATGCTGCTAAAACTTGTATTTTGAGATTTTCTTCATTTTAGAATTACAGGTGAAAGTCACTTCTCTTTGATACACACTGCATGCAATGAGGAAGGAGGCAGTCTTACACAATGCATATGTAGGCAATGGCTTTTCACCTCTGCATGTTGCAGAAAATCCCACTGAGTTAAGTAGGGTTCCACCAAGGCCACTTAAACATATTAGCCTATTATGCTCCACATTTCTTTATTGTTCTCGAAAAGCTAATGAAATGTTCCACTGCCATGTTTATGCTGGAGGACTTTTAAGGCATTTTCCAAGGGATGTTTCTCTCAGAACTCCAGAAGGGGTTTCCACTTCCTAAAAATATTTAGTAGACCCTGCAGAGTCCATGCAGAGTCCACACAGCCTCACTACTGAGGCTGTTTAGACCCACGTTTAAGGATGAAACAGACTTAACAGTCATCACTTATGGTTTCAATGTGGCCTTTAACGCCACTGCGAACTGACAAGAATGAGAAGCCAGCCCAGCAGACATGCTGCCCTGTGCTCCCACATGAGCAGGCTTAATGTAGCCAGTGTAGTCTATGCACTCACAACAGAGTGCTCACTAACTTTTTGGGTCACAGCACCTATAAAGCTGAACAGGTGTTTCTCCAGAGTCAACTATTTTTAGGAAAATAAGGAAATACCTATTTCTGAAAGTCAAATTGTAAAAACCACACACTTCCAATTTCCTGTTCTTGTATAGTGTCAGTTTTCATCTAAAAAACAAAGAGGCCAGCCTCCTTGGTAGACATCACTTTTAGCATTACAATTTGCTGGCTTTATGACTCTTAATCAAACAAAACAAACCCCACTGCATTGGAAGAACAGTATAGCAGGCAAAGCAATGAAAATAAAGCTCACTTAGCAGCAAACCACCGAACTGAGAACAGGACCCCCTTGGGGGGAATTAGAGGAAGGATTGAAAGAGTTGAAGGAGCTTGAAACCCCATAAAAACAACAATGCCAACCAACCAGAGCTTCCAGGGACTAAACCACTACCGAAAGACTGTGCATGGACTGACCCAGGGCTCCAACTGCATAGGTAGCAGAGAATAGCCTTGTTGGGGCACCAGTGGAAGGGGAAGCTCTTGGTCTTGCCAAGGTTAGACCCCCCAGTGCAGGGGAATATGTGGGAGGGCAATAAGGGGGGTTATAGGGCGAATAGTCCTATGGGGGAGGGGGAGGGAAGGAAATGGGGGATTATGGACAGGAAACTAGGAAGGGGAATAACCTTTGAAATGTAAGTAAAGGAATATATAATAAAAATTTTTAAAAAAGTATGAGTGATCTATGTTCAAAGAATCATTGTGATATATTGATGTAAAATAGTTAAACTGTTAATAAAGTATTCTAAATATTTTTTAAAAAGAAAATAAAGCTCACTAAATTAGCTACATTTTCATTACAATTGAAATTAAGACATTGTGCCTTGATTTACCACACATAGTTATCTCATCTCTCAAACATTAGCAGTGATGAAGGCATAGGTATTGAGACTATTAAAATTGAGTCTTAATTATTAAAGCTGAGACTAAAAATGTAGTAATGAACTAAGAACTGAATGAATCATAGACTCCTGCCACACTGATATGGAATGTGTTTTGCCAAAATGCCATTTCTTATAAAGTAATTCTCAAATATAAATGCACAAAGAGTTTGGTTATTTCCTAAAACTAAACCAAAAAAAAAAAAAAAGCATGTCAAGTAGTTTGGTTTTATCAAGTAAATGATATACCTAAAAGTCTCTGTAAGAGTTATTGATATGACTTCTGTTGGATAATTCCAAGAACGCCTTGTTTTCTTTCCAAATTAGATATGAACATTCGATACAGACATTGAATTTAATGAACGTCAACAGTCTTCCTCATTATTTTTTATTTGATTAAATAATATTTCTGTGAACACTAACAGATAGGTCCATCAGAACATATGAGTACGAAGCAGAGACTCACAGGAAGAGTTTCTAGTAATGCTAGAATATTCATCTGACTGAAGGGTCAGTCACAAGTAAACAGTGCGGCACAGTGTTTCAAGAATAAAGAGAACTGATTAAGTAACCACAGATTCATCTTCTGCCTGGAAGTAACCCAGAAGGTAACTTATTCCACTATGTGGAGACAGAGGGAGGGAGGGACTGGTAAGACATACACTTCCCTCCAAGTTTGAAGAACTGTCCAAAGTCAGTGTGAATGAACTTGTGTGATCACATTACAGCCTCTTTAATAATGGGGCTATTGTGGTATATGGGACAGTAGAATGAGGACAAGGAGTTTCTGTTGTACCTAATGCTGCCATTATCCACTTGAACCATCTTGCCGAGCTGCTTTACAGTTAGTTTCACCAGGGCTGTGTCTGTTTGTCTGAAGTGGAGAGATTTAGATCTCTAAGTTCCCTTCCAACTGTAGCACTTTATGTCAATTTGTTTATAAAATTAAGTAATAATTAACCTTGGTTCAATTGTTATGTAATAGTTACTAATCTAAGTGAATGATATACTCCCAACTTAAACTAACTTACAATTAACAGTCTTTTTATATTCATCTTTCTAAAATACAAGAGTACGTATATAATTATATTTAATCATTTTTACATTTTACAAGTATTTACCTATTTATTAATGTTCATCAATTATTTATAAAATTCAATATATAAATATAACATACTTATGAAATTCAATTTAATCATTGAATATATGTATAGAGTGTACACTGGTCAAATCTAGAATTTTGTTATCTACCCCTCACATTCTGGTAAACCCCCCCAAATCACCTATTAACCTTGGCCACATTCCTGATATTGGAAATACAGTAACACTCCTGGCTGTATAGAGCATCCCAGAGTACAGGTGACTTACAGACTTCGACTGCTTATGTATCCTTCATTAGTTCTGAAAACTACTTTAACAGACAGTAAAGTTCATTGGTCATTGACTGGTATTTTTTTAATAAAAACAAACAAAACCATGAGAACAATGGATACCAGATCCTAATAGTCAAGCATTTTACCACTAGACATGCTTTCCAAACATACCACCTTCTCTGGGAGCTGCTAATCGCTAAGGCCAGATAATACGAATTCAGTGTGTACATACAGGAAAACCAAAGGTCATTTGAAAGGGGTAGTGAAGGTCAAGAGTAAGTCCCTGGGCCTATCACAGAAGTCTCACTAGAGGGTGCTCTTGGGCTTTTATGAGCTTTCCACTCTTCAGAAATAAAATCAGGTATTGTTTAGAGAACACTCTGCCTCAGCATAACTTGGGCTCCATTATGGAACCCAGGTCTTCAACTTCATACAGATATAAAGATTTTTTAAATTTTCATTTGTAATTGTCTTGTTCTATGGGTTGTGTACAATAGAGCCATAAGACCTTAGGGGTCTCCAGGTCAACACTGCAATAACACTCAATATTTTTTGACTCTTATTTACATATAAAATGTATGGTTCTTACATGATACCACAGTAAATTTTAAAGTCTACTGCTTATGCTAGAATTTCTCTACAGATATTGATTTGAATTTTGAACTTTAACATTTACACTATCCCCTCTAATGATATCGAGAAAGTAGAAATGGTTTACTTCTTTGTTGTATATTTTTAATATTTATTACACTGAGAAGGATAAAATGGCTTTATCTTTACACATTAAAAATCAGAAATGGCATGCCTAAGACCATGATTTCTTATAAAGAGCTGAATTGAATGAGTAAACTTTATCTTTGTAGAATACGGATTCTCTGCTCTCTTACACCTGCGAACCGGGCACACGTACTGTCAGATATGGTGGCCTTAACAGCTTTAGATTTGCCAGTGGGACTCTCAAGACGATTTGGCTTACTAAGATTTGCCAGAATTTCCAATTTGGCTAAACTTTATGATTCATTATTCCTTATCTGAATTAAGCTCATGAGTTTCTTTTTAAAATCTGCCTGAACATTTTTTGACAAAATTTTTAAGGTTATATATATAGTAGTCATATATAATGTCTGAGTTTGTGTAAAATGTGATATTCTCAATTTGATATCAGATATATCTATAATCTATGAATTGCAGTTCCACACTCATTCTCAGTGTATTGGAATAAGTATGAACAATTCAGAAAGTTTGAATCATTCTCCATGCTCTCACAATGAAGTCATGGAGTTCCTATGGACCCCGCTTTGTGATGCACCATATAGTTTGTTTATGAATTTGATACTGGTATTGTCGTATTCATCATGCAGCAGACAGAACATCAGGCATATATTTAAAGTGTACTTCATCCAAGTTAGGTATGAATGAGCTTAAATCATGCTATGAAGAATTGGCAAAATTCCCATGGATACTTTGGAAATAAAAAGAATCAATGAAAAGATGTAATTATTTTAGTCCTAGATATAATTAATTTGTGGGAGAGGTCATTTTATTTCAAATACATCCAAGTTTCTCCAAACACAGGTCAATGTTTGCTGGATAATGCTAGAAAAGACTCATTTGGGTTGAGTTTGCCCACTTTGATATTCGTTTCTATATCACAGTTAAATAAAATGTTTTATAAATTTGCATATCTGCAAAAAAGGGCTCAAGCTGAGGCAGAGTGACAAGCATTGTTGATTGGGACAAGAAAACCTCTTAACTACTCATAAGTGTTCTTGCTGTGATTTTTTTCCTTCTAATCTTTTTTTGTTTTGTTTTGTTTTTAATTGAAGGGGAAAAAACAGAACAGGTTACTTCATTTTATGAATCAGATTAGTAAAGTTTTTAGTTAGAGGTTACATGTGGAATGTAAACCCCACCTGTTTAGCTTACACTTAGGAAACAGTGCACAGGAGAAAGTGGCACTCCATGTGTATCCTGTGTGCGGGTCTTGTTTAGCTGAGTTCCCGGGGCCTAGCCCACTGCTCTTTCTACTGCACAGGCTTGTGGTAGCATGGCATTTCATAGGGATTTGTATGGCACATCATAATTTCATGTTGAGTTCCATTGAAATTTCAGAGAAAGAAGGCACGAGGCAAATTGTTTTTCAGTAACTAGCTCTTCAATGTGGGAGCACTCCTAGGCCGCAGTGATCCTCATGACAGTCTAGGTCTCCTGGCCTATAGGAGGATATCACTCACTAAAAATGTATGCATCACAAAGTACAATTAATGTTCTTCCTGACAACAGGGGCCGTGTGTGTTTCTGCAGTTACTGCCCTATGTCATCTCGAATCCAAGAGGCACCCTGTCTTTCTCTGAAAGTCTCGCCAGCAGGAAAGTACTGCTTACCTCGCAGGAACAGGAGTGCAGGTGTACTCTTTGCTCTAAGAAGACACACTAAACCAAAATTCGAACTTACAGAACAGACAAATTAGGGGATGATTATTCACATTATAAAAGGATTCACCACAGGATGCTTTTAAATCATAAGCTGTTCTACTGCATTTTAAATAAGTTGATTTACAAAGCTTCCTTTATAGGCACTATTCACAATTCAGAGTTCAAGGTCCTTTATCCAAAAGCTGTGAGAGATTGTTAGATATAAAGTCCCACTTATTATTACCTCCTAGGCCATGCTTTCTTTTTTAAATAAGAAAGTAATTAGCATTATAAACCACATTTGAAAAATGAATAATTTTTATTCTTAAAATGTTTAGTATTCCTATGTGCCTGGCACAGTGCTAAGCACTTTGGAGACTGAAAATATTTTCTCATCCTTACCATGAATCTAGGAGATTAGTACAAGTATCCTAATTATAAGTGAGGAAATTGAAGCTCAGAGAAGTATCAGGTATCTTTACATTCATGATAATCATATAGGATGGATGTATCACAAGTCAGAACTCTATGCAGCTCCAGTCCTCCATGCTTTACAATATGGCTTAGGATTGAATGGATGCTCTTTACTTACAGTTCACTGGGCATAGCTGTGTTCCAGTGTCCCACCTCTGTACCAAGCCTGTTCCTAGCATTAGTGTCACTCAAGCAGCCTGGCAAAAAGCTGAGGGGAGGCTACCAAGGCCATCGAGTCTGATATGGTGGACTGCAGTACTCGGTCATGATATGTCCTTTTAACCCCACCCTTCAGGTCCAATACTGCTCACAGTCACCTAGAACAAGCAATGTTTCAGTTCACCATAGTTACCATTTCTCTCTCTCTTAGTTTCTTCCCTTCTATGGAGACATCCAATTATCCCAACTTTGGGTTTTATATAATTGATTTCCCTTCAGATCATGTGCAGTTAGCTCTTTCTGTGTTTCCCCCCAAGACACAGAGAGTTTATGTATGTTACAGTCAGGTGGTTTTATAATTAAGTGCTTACATAACTGCACCCAGTAGGCTAACTCAGGCCTGGGTTTAAAGCCAGGTTTTTACCACTTCCTGGTTATGTTTCTTTCCCTGATTTACTCAGTCTCTGTTTTATTTCTGTTCATCAACTCTCATATAAACATAGTATGGAGTTCTAAAAAACAAGCCATAAGGAGAAATTAGGGAAAGTGTCACATGAATGTTTGTCATTGATGTTACCCAGGGAGCTGAAACTTAGTTAAGAAATAATGACCAAAATCATTGTATGAGTGACTGTATTAGGAATAAAGAAGTCAAACTCTACGGTGAAAGGCATTGTACAACAGGACCAGGCACTTGCTTCTAGTCCCAGCTTTTTTACAGACCCCAGCAGAAAGTTCCCTGGTTACTTGCGTTATCTACTCTCATCTATTCAGTGAAAAAAGGGGACTATACCTCTCCTGCTAGAATGAAATGATTGTAGAATTCTAGAATCCCATACTCCAACTCCCCTAGGCAGGCCTTGTTCAAAGTTCATTGCTAATTATGAGTGAAGCCTGCCATTAATTACCAACTTTTTATCTGAAATTTAATATCAAATCTGTTGAGGTTTCACACATTTTAACTGCATTACTTCCATTAAAGAGGATAAGCATCAGACAGTCTGTAGATGTGTCTCCTAGAAAACAAAAGCTATTGTGATTGCCCACGGGGAAATTTACTGTTAAATTCTGTGATGATAACCCAAAGTCCTATGCTGCCTGATCCACAGAATCCTTCCCTTTGTCACATATGGCCTAATCTATGTCATCGTGCTAAACTGACTGCAAATTTTTGATCAAGAAATTGTCCCAGAACTCCCCACAAACAATACAGAATGTTGTCATTGCTGTTAGTTGTCCTTCATAACTAGAAGGTGAGACTCTATTTTTGAAGGTACCATACAAACCCTCTAGCTGTATACAGAAATCAATCAATAAATGTGAAACTTTCTCCTTATTGGCTAGTCCTCAAAGCATCAGAGAAATAGGTCTTACTTAATACTCTACCATACGTTCTATAATACTCATCTGGCTACTGGCACAACAGGGCCATAGTTGTTCAGGGAGTAACAATCCCCTTTCTGATTGGGTTTGAAGCCTACAGCGTAAGAGAGAATTCACATCTCATCTGTAAACCTTCTTTAGTCAGGAAGTCATAGCTCTGAGTTAGATGGGCATGCTCTTGTTGTTTTGCTAATGGTTATGCTTTCTTAATATTTATGATTATATTTGTACATCTGTGATACTCTCAGGTTTGATCAGAGAGACACTTTTGCATTGTATAGCAGTTTTGATAGGGAGTCATAGTGCTAAGGATAAGTGACAGTGACAAGTTACTCCAAATGAGACATATGTACCACCTATCTGTCACCCACCACCAGGTTCGGAGAACATCAGAGAAGAGAAAGGAGAAATATTATAAAAAAAATGGGGTGGGGAGAGATGGTGCAAGTGCTGCCTTCTGGATATGACATAACTGTTATGGTCATGAACACACAGCAATGACAGTTTCACAAGCTCAAGTGAGTCCAAATCCCAGCACCAATGAGGAGAGCTCACACACAAGCTGATGTGTTCTTGTCCATGAGGAGAAGGTATTGGTGTTGGCAGGTGTTGGTGCATGGACAGTGTTGAGGAATAGCTACTGGTGGGTTGCACAGACACCAACAGACAACCTCCACACGGATGCATCTTAAATTGGGATTAGTTTGCTATTAAAAATAAACATTAAAAGGTGAAGGTAAAATTTAGAAGGGACTCTGCTGTGGGGTCGGGTCGGGGGAGAAAAAGCAGGAGAACTAGGGGATGGATGCGATAAAAAAATTAAATGAATCGAGTTTGGACTTTTTCTTTTTCTTTTTTTTTTCTTTTCTTTTTTTTTTTTTTTATTAACTTGAGTATTTCTTATATACATTTCGAGTGTTATTCCCTTTCCCAGTTTCCGGGCAAACATCGCCCTCCCCCCTCCCCTTCCTTATGGGTGTTCCCCTCCCAACCCTCCCCCCATTGGCGCCCTCCCCCCACCAGTCTAGTTCACTGGGGGTTCAGCCTTAGCAGGACCCAGGGCTTCCCCTTCCACTGGTGCTCTTACTAGGATATTCATTGATACCTATGGGGGTCAGAGTCCAGGGTCAGTCCATGTATAGTCTTTAGGTAGTGGCTTAGTCCCTGGAAGCTCTGGTTGCTTGACATTGTTGTACATATGGGGTCTCGAGCCCCTTTAAGCTCTTCCAGTTCTTTCTCTGATTCCTTCAACGGGGGACCTATTCTCAGTTCAGTGGTTTGCTGATGGCATTCGCCTCTGTATTTGCTGTATTCTGGCTGTGTCTCTCAGGAGCGATCTACATCCGTCTCCTGTCGGTCTGCACTTCTTTGCTTCATCCATCTTGTCTAATTGGGTGGCTGTAATATGTATGGGCCACATGTGGGGCAGCCTCTGAATGGGTGTTCCTTCAGTCTCTGTTTTAATCTTTGCCTCTCCCTTCCCTGCCAAGGGTATACTTTTTCCTCATTTAAAGAAGGAGTGAAGCATTCACATTTTGATCATCCGTCTTGAGTTTCGTTTGTTCTAGGGATCTAGGGTAATTCAAGCATTTGGGCTAATAGCCACTTATCAATGAGTGCATACCATATATGTCTTTCTGTGATTGGGTTAGCTCACTCAGGATGATATTTTCCAGTTCCAACCATTTGCCTACGAATTTCATAAACTCGTTGTTTTTGATAGCTGAGTAATATTCCATTGTGTAGATGTACCACATTTTCTGTATCCATTCCTCTGTTGAAGGGCATCTGGGTTCTTTCCAGTTTCTGGCTATTATAAATAAGGCTGCGATGAACATAGTGGAACACGTGTCTCTTTTATATGTTGAGGCATCTTTTGGGTATATGCCCAAGAGAGGTATAGCTGGATCCTCAGGCAGTTCAATGTCCTATTTTCTGAGGAACCTCCAGACTGATTTCCAGAATGGTTGTACCAGTCTGCAATCCCACCAAAAACGGAGGAGTGTTCCCCTTGCTCCACATCCTCGCCAGCATCTGCTGTCACCTGAGGTTTTGATCTTAGCCATTCTCACTGGTGTGAGGTGAAATCTCAGGGTTGTTTTGATTTGCATTTCCCTTATGACTAAAGATGTTGAACATTTCTTTAGGTGTTTCTCAGCCATTCGGCCTTCCTCATCTGTGAATTCTTTGTTTAGCTCTGAACCCCATTTTTTAATAGGGTTATTTGTTTCCCTGCGGTCTAACTTCTTGAGTTCTTTGTATATTTTGGATATAAGGCCTCTATCTGTTGTAGGATTGGTAAAGATCTTTTCCAAATCTGTTGGATGCCGTTTTGTCCTAACCACAGTGTCCTTTGCCTTACAGAAGCTTTGCAGTTTTATGAGATCCCATTTGTCGATTCTTGATCTTAGAGCGTAAGCCATTGGTGTTTTGTTCAGGAAATTTTTTCCAGTGCCCATGTGTTCCAGATGTTTCCCTAGTTTTTCTTCTATTAGTTTGAGTGTGTCTGGTTTGATGTGGAGGTCCTTGATCCACTTGGACTTAAGCTTTGTACAGGGTGATAAGCATGGATCAATCTGCATTCTCCTACATGTTGACCTCCAGTTGAACCACCACCATTTGCTGAAAATGCTATCTCTTTTCCATTGGATGGTTTTGGCTCCTTTGTCAAAAATCAAGTGACCATAGGTGTGTGGGTTCATTTCTGGGTCTTCAATTCTATTCCATTGGTCTATCTGTCTGTCTCTGTACCAATACCATGCAGTTTTTATCACTATTGCTCTGTAATACTGCTTGAGTTCAGGGATAGTGATTCCCCCTGAAGTCCTTTTATTGTTGAGGATAGCTTTAGCTATCCTGGGTTTTTTGTTATTCCAGATGAATTTGCAAATTGTTCTGTCTAACTCTTTGAAGAATTGGATTGGTATTTTGATGGGGATTGCATTGAATCTGTAGATCGCTTTTGGTAAAATGGCCATTTTTACTATATTAATCCTGCCAATCCATGAGCATGGGAGATCTTTCCATCTCCTGAGGTCTTCTTCAATTTCTTTCCTCAGTGTCTTGAAGTTCTTATTGTACAGATCTTTTACTTGCTTGGTTAAAGTCACACCGAGGTACTTTATATTATTTGGGTCTATTATGAAGGGTGTCGTTTCCCTAATTTCTTTCTCGGCTTGTTTCTCTTTTGTATAGAGGAAGGCAACTGATTTATTTGAGTTAATTTTATACCCAGCCACTTTGCTGAAGTTGTTTATCAGCTTTAGTAATTCTCTGGTGGAACTTTTGGGATCACTTAAATATACTATCCTATCATCTGCAAATAGTGATATTTTGACCTCTTCTTTTCCGATTTGTATCCCCTTGATCTCCTTTTGTTGTCTGATTGCTCTGGCTAGAACTTCAAGAACTATATTGAATAAGTAGGGAGAGAGTGGGCAGCCTTGTCTAGTCCCTGATTTTAGTGGGATTGCTTCAAGTTTCTCTCCATTTAGTTTAATGTTAGCAACTGGTTTGCTGTATATGGCTTTTACTATGTTTAGGTATGGGCCTTGAATTCCTATTCTTTCCAGGACTTTTATCATGAAGGGGTGTTGAATTTTGTCAAATGCTTTCTAAGCATCTAATGAAATGATCATGTGGTTCTGTTCTTTCAGTTTGTTGATATAATGGATCACGTTGATGGTTTTTCATATATTAAACCATCCCTGCATGCCCGGGATGAAGCCTACTTGATCATGGTGGATGATTGTTTTGATGCGCTCTTGAATTCGGTTTGCCAGAATTTTATTGAGTATTTTTGCGTCGATATTCATAAGGGAAATTGGTCTGAAGTTCTCTTTCTTTGTTGTGTCTTTGTGTGGTTTAGGTATAAGAGTAATTGTGGCTTCGTAGAAGGTATTCGGTAGTGATCCATCTGTTTCAATTTTGTGGAATAGTTTGGATAATATTGGTATGAGGTCTTCTATGAAGGTTTGATAGAATTCTGCACTAAACCCGTCTGGACCTGGGCTCTTTTTGATTGGGAGACCTTTAATGACTGCTTCTATTTCCTTAGGAGTTATGGGGTTGTTTAACTGGTTTATCTGTTCCTGATTTAACTTCGATACCTGGTATCTGTCTAGGAAATTGTCCATTTCCTGAAGATTTTCAAGTTTTGTTGAATATAGGTTTTTATAGTAAGATCTGATGATTTTTTGAATTTCCTCTGAATCTGTAGTTATGTCTCCCTTTTCATTTCTGATTTTGTTAATTTGGACGCACTCTGTCTGTCCTCTCGTTAGTCTGGCTAAGGGTTTATCTATCTTGTTGATTTTCTCAAAGAACCAACTTTTGGTTCTGTTGATTCTTTCTATGTTCCTTTTTGTGTCTACTTGGTTGATTTCAGCTCTGAGTTTGATTATTTCCTGCCTTCTACTCCTCCTGGGTGTATTTGCTTCTTTTTGTTCTAGAGCTTTTAGGTGTGCTGTCAAGCTGCTGACATATGCTCTTTCCTGTTTCTTTCTGCAGGCACTCAGCGCTATGAGTTTTCCTCTTAACACAGCTTTCATTGTGTCCCATAAGTTTGGGTATGTTGTACCTTCATTTTCATTAAATTCTAAAAAGTCTTTAATTTCTTTCTTTAATTCTTCCTTGACCAGGTTATCATTGAGTAGAGCATTGTTCAATTTCCACGTATATGTGGGCATTCTTCCCTTATTGTTATTGAAGACCAGTTTTAGGCCGTGGTGGTCCGATAGCACGCATGGGATTATTTCTATCTTTCTGTACCTGTTGAGGCCCGTTTTTTGACCAATTATATGTTCAGTTTTGGTGAAAGTACCATGAGGAGCTGAGAAGAAGGTATATCCTTTTGCTTTAGGATAGAATGTTCTATAAATATCCGTAAAGTCCATTTGGCTCATGACTTCTCTTAGTCTGTCTACGTCTCTGTTTAATTTCTGTTTCCATGATCTGTCCATTGATGAGAGTGGGGTGTTGAAATCTCCCACTATTATTGTATGAGGTGCAATGTGTGTTTTGAGCTTTAGTAAGGTTTCTTTTACGTATGTAGGTGCCCTTGTATTTAGGGCATAGATATTTAGGATTGAGAGTTCATCTTGGTGGATTTTTCCTTTGATGAATATGAAGTGTCCTTCCTTATCTTTTTTGATGACTTTTAGTTGAAAATTGATTTTATCTGATATTAGAATGGCAACTCCAGCTTGCTTCTTCTGACCATTTGCTTGGAAAGTTGTTTTCCAGCCTTTCACTCTGAGGTAGTGTCTGTCTTTGTCCCTGAGGTGTGTTTCCTGTAGGCAGCAGAATGCAGGGTCCTCGTTGCGTATCCAGTTTGTTAATCTATGTCTCTTTATTGGGGAGTTGAGGCCATTGATGTTGAGAGATATTAAGGAATAGTGATTATTGCTTCCTATCGTATTCATATTTGGATGTGAGGTTATGTTTGTGTGCTTTTCTTCTCTTTGTTTTGTTGCCAAGATGATTAGTTTCTTGCTTCTTCTAGGGTATAGCTTGCCTCCTTATGTTGGGCTTTACCATTTATTATCCTTTGTAGTGCTGGATTTGTAGAAAGATATTGTGTAAATTTGGTTTTGTCATGGAATATCTTGGTTTCTCCATCTATGTTAATTGAGAGTTTTGCAGGATACAGTAACCTGGGCTGGCATTTGTGTTCTCTTAGGGTCTGTATGACATCAGTCCAGGATCTTCTGGCCTTCATAGTTTCTGGCGAGAAGTCTGGTGTGATTCTGATCGGTCTGCCTTTATGTGTTACTTGACCTTTTTCCCTTACTGCTTTTAATATTCTTTCCTTATTTTGTGCGTTTGGTGTTTTGACAATTATGTGACGGGAGGTGTTTCTTTTCTGGTCAAATCTATTTGGAGTTCTGTAGGCTTCTTGTATGCCTATGGGTATCTCTTTTTTTAGGTTAGGGAAGTTTTCTTCTATGATTTTGTTGAAGATATTTTCTGGTCCTTTGAGCTGGGAGTCTTCACTCTCTTCTATACCTATTATCCTTAGGTTTGATCTTCTCATTGAGTCCTGGATTTCCTGTATGTTTTGGACCAGTAGCTTTTTCCGTTTTACATTATCTTTGACAGTTGAGTCAATGATTTCTATGGAATCTTCTGCTCCTGAGATTCTCTCTTCCATCTCTTGTATTCTGTTGGTGAAGCTTGTATCTACAGCTCCTTGTCTCTTCTTTTGGTTTTCTATATCCAGGGTTGTTTCCATGTGTTCTTTCTTGATTGCTTTTATTTCCATTTTTAATTCCTTCAACTGTTTGATTGTGTTTTCCTGGAATTCTTTCAGGGATTTTTGCGATTCCTCTCTGTAGGCTTCTACTTGTTTATTAATGTTTTCCTGTGTTTCCCTAAGGGAGTTCTTCACGTCTTTCTTGAAGTCCTCCAGCATCATGGTCAAATATGATTTTGAAACTAGATCTTGCTTTTCTGGTGTGTTTAGATATTCCATGTTTGTTTTGGTGGGAGAATTGGGCTCCGATGATGCCATGTAGTCTTGGTTTCTGTTGCTTGGGTTCCTGCGCTTGCCTCTCGCCATCAGATTATCTCTAGTGTCACTTTGTTCTGCTATTTCTGACAGTGGCTAGACTGTCCTATAACCCTGTGTGTCAGGAGTGCTGTAGACCTGTTTTCCTGTTTTCTTTCAGTCAGTTATGGGGACAGAGTGTTCTGCTTTCGGGCGTGTAGTTTTTCCTCTCTACAGGTCTTCAGCTGTTCCTGTGGGCCTGTGTCTTGAGTTCACCAGGCAGCTTTCTTGCAGCAGAAAAGTTGGTCTTACCTGTGGTCCCGAGGCTCAAGTTCGCTCGTGGGGTGCTGCCCTCGGGCTCTCTGCGGCGGCAGCAACCAGGAAGATATGCGCCGCCCCTTCCAGGAGCTTCAGTGCACCAGGGTTCCAGATGGCCTTTGGTGTTTTCCTCTGGCGTCCGACATGTGTGTGCAGAGAGCAGTCTCTTCTGGTTTCCCAGGCTTGTCTGCCTCTCTGAAGGTTTAGCTCTCCCTCCCACGGGATTTGGGTGCAGAGAGCCAGTTTGGACTTTTTCTTATCAAATTCACTCTACTTTAAATTTGCATCATACTTTGATATATATGAATATGTATTTTTAGTTACTTTTATTACAGCTGAGCATGGCAGTGTTTTTCATGTGACTTGTTATCCATTTTAAGATTTAATACAGTTGTGTGACTGATAACAACACCATGATAGTTATCACTAAATATGTGGCAATTTACGACAGGCTATTTACAACAGTCATTTTAAATCCAGTAATTACAATTCTTTTATCATGTTCTAACTGGACATTAGACATTAGGCACCAGATATTATGCTAAGGTAAAATGACATAATTATGTTCCTTTAGGCTGTGAAACATATCATTTTTAGAATTCTATATGTCCAAAGACAATACTCTGAGAAAATGAAGCATGTACATGCACATACACACATGTGTAAGTACGTGTGGTTCTGTGTGTGTGTGTGTGTGTGCGTGTGTCCACCTATGGAGAATGCATATGGGTATGAAAATATATGAGGGGGAGGACAACTTGGGTGTGCTCTGTATTTGCAGTCCAACATTTCAGGACACTGGGTCTTCCTTTAGTCTGGAACTCTCCAAGTAGGCTGCTTATTTCCCCACATCAGAAGTGACAATATTTTACTTCACTATTCTGTTTAATGGTTGACTTACAGAAATGGACTAAATAGGCAAAGGTGAGTGTGGTCATTTTAGAACATGTGCAATGTCCTCTCTGTAAGAAGGACTTGGGATGATGTTCAGTTCGCATCCTAGTGTTTGCATTATAGGGGACGCCTGAGGCACACTGAAAGCTAGGATTTTACATGCAGAGCACGCCTGCCAGAACACCAGGTAGATGCTGTGGACTTTTCCTTGTCTCTCTGCTCTGCCTTACACACTCAGTCAGGCTGAGCACCTCTCCACTGAATGAAAACGAGGAACGAAAGGAAGAAAGAGACAGAGAGAAAGACAGAAAAGAAGGAAGGAAGGAAGAAAAGAAAGAAATTAATGACTTTTTAGAATTTTAATACATAGGATATCCAAACTTATGGGATACAATGTAAATGGTGCTAAGTGCAGAGTTCATAGCACTACCTGCCTTTAAAAAAATAGTAGAAAATTTTAAACTAGCAACTTATCAGTGTACTGGGACGCTCTAGAGCAAAATAAATAAATGCATCCCAAAGGAGCAGACTGCAGGAATTAATCAAACTAAGGGCTGAAATTAAAAAAAAAGGAAACAAAGAGAATTACAGGCCAATTTCCATTATGAGCTAAGATGAAAAATACTCAATATAATACTTGAAAACTGAATCCCAGATCATCTAACACGATCAAGTAAGCTTCACATAAAAGGTGCAGGATGGTTCAATGTATGAAATCAGGGAATGTAATTCATCACATAAAAAACTGAAAGAAAAGTACTACATGATCATCTCATTAGATAGAGAGAAAGCTTTTGATAGAATTCCGGTATCTTCCTGAGAAAGCTCCTGGAGGGATTAGGGATACATAAGGGACATAATAAAGGCAATTTACAGTGAGCCTATATACATAAGTGGAGAGAAATTCAAAGCAATTCCACTAAAATCAGGGAGAGGACAAGGTTGTACATTCACCTCCTCCCTCTGATCGAGTCAATATAGTACTTGAAGCTTTAAGTAGAGCAATAAGACAACTAAAGGAGATCACGGGGTTATGAATTGGAAAGGAAGATGTCAAAGAATCATAAATGGCAGATGATACGATAGTATATATAAGTGAACCTACAACTTCCATCAGAGAACTTCTATAGCTGATAAACATTTTCAGCAAAGTGGCTGGATACAAAATTAAATAATAATAATAAAAAACAGTAGCCCTCTTATGTACAAATGACAAGTGGGCTGAGAAAGAAATCAGGAAAACAGCACCTTTCACAACAGCCTCAAGTAATATAAAAGGTCTTGGGGTAACTCTAACCACACACCCAAAAGACATGTATAATAAAACTTCAAGTCTTTGAAGAATGAACTAAAGAAAATACCAGAGAATAGAAAGATCTCCCATTGATAAGTAGAAACAACACAGGAAAGATGCCCATTCTACCAAAAGCAATGTACAGATTGACTGCAATCCCCGTCAGAATTCCAACACAATTCTTTCCAGTCATGCAAAGACAATTCTCAACTTTATATGGAAAGTCAGAACTCAAGAAAGCAAAAACAATCTTGGATAATAAAAGAATTATTGGAAGCATCTCTACCCCTGACTGCAAGTTTTACTATAGAATTATGGTAATAAAAACCACATGGTATTAGCATAAAAACAGATGCTTCGATCAGCGGAATCAAATTGAAGATATAGACTTAAATCCACACACTTATGGACATCTAATTTTTGATTTTAAAAAATTCAGAAATACACACTGGAAAAAAAAACCCAGCATCTTTATGGAGAAACTGTATGTCTGCCCATAGAAGAAGACAAACTCTGGTCTTAACTTCTGCTTGCCTGGTGTCATTGCAGTCTCAACGTCTCAGTGCTGACCAGGCTCCCCTGCTCCCGCTCTCTCAACTCTAACTAACTGGGTGATCTAACACTGATGCTCTGACCAGGCTCCTCTCCAAGTTGACTGATTCAGTCTGACTTCTCTCAGCTTCTCACTGAATTGCTCTGCTGGCCTCAACCTAACTCTGGCAATCTGTTCTAATCTTCTGACTCCTTTTCCTTCTCTGACTTCAGCTGCCTCTGCTGACTTGCACTGAACTGCATCACTTCACAAAGTTTCCTCAGCTCCACTGCACTTACTGAACTGATTCCCAATGGACTGACTCTCCCTGAGCTGCTCTTAAATAACTTCTCTTTCCTGAGTTAGTCTCTGACTCCTTCTGTCAAACCATTCTGATTCATCACTTTGTCCCTCAACTAGAAGTTACTTTCAAATATGGCTGCTTCCTTCCACCAACTAATTTCACTTTAAAGGTGTGTACTGAAGGCATGTCTGTATTCCAGCCAGAAGGAGTAAAGGTCTACCGTTTGTCTGCACACTCCAGCCTGATGACAGAGACCTAGCTTATTGGATGTAATC
The DNA here is from genome assembly GCF_021556685.1 of Rattus norvegicus. Lineage (NCBI taxonomy): Eukaryota > Metazoa > Chordata > Mammalia > Rodentia > Muridae > Rattus > Rattus norvegicus. Next base: position 71,300,587 of record NC_141544.1, read on the forward strand.
CCCTGCCAAAGGAGCCATGTTGCTGGATTAAAGGTCCTTTATATCAAACAGATCCATATTCGTCACTTTGCACAAAATTCAAGTCCATTTGGATCAAAAAGTCAAGATTAAACTAGGTACACTGAACCTGATAGAAGAAAAAGTGGGAAATAGCCATGACCACATTGACACAGGAGATAAGTCTTCTCTCTGAACAAAATACTGATAGCACAGGTGTAAGATTCACAATTAATAAATGAGACCTCATGAAACTAAAAAGCTTTTTTAAGGCAAAGGACACCATCAACCAGTCAAAACAGCAGACTACAGAATGGGAACAGATTCTGAACCAACTCCACAGGGCTAATATTCAAAATAAATAAAGAACTTAAGAAATGTGGTTAAAAATCCAATTAAAACTGTTTTTCTGATCTAAACACAGGGTTTTCAACAGAGGAAATCAAAATGGCTGAGAAACAGAAATGTTCAACATCCTTATGCATCAAGGAAATGCAAATCAAAACTAGTTTGAGATTTCGTTTTACACTTGACGGAATGGTGAACACCCACAACAGAAGAGTGAGAAGCCATGCTGGTGAGCACGTGAGGTAAGGGAGCACTCTTCTACACCTGGTGGGAGTGCACACCTGTACAGCCACTATGCAAACCAATACTGTATTCCTCACTACATTGAGAAAAGGTCTAGCTAAAGACGCCGCTATATAGCTCTTGGGCATACAGTCCACGGAAGGTCCATTCTACCACAAAGACATTTGCACAACCATGCTCACTGAAGCTTTATTCATAATAGCCAGAAACTGGTAACAGCCTAGGTGTTCTTAGGAGATGAGTGGATAAAGAAACTGTGTTATGTTTACATAATGGAGTATTACTCAGTTGTTAAAACAACAACACCATCAAATTATCAGGCAATTGGATAGGGCTAGAAAAACTCAACCTGGAGTGAGGTTACTGAGACACAGGAAGACAAATATGGTATGCAATTGCCTGTAGGTGTTTATCATAAAGTGAATGATAACCAAGATACAACCTGTAGACCCAGAGATGTTAGGTAAACAGTACGGGTCCAATAGCGATGCAGGGATCACTGTGAGAGCAGGAAATAGAATACGTCCTAGGGTGGACTGGGGTGGACTGGAAATGGGAGCAGGTGTGGGGGGCTGGGGGGGGCAGGGGTATGGGGTGGAGAGAGAGTGTGTATGCAAAGAGGTACCTGGAATTGTTGGGCTATCAGCTTTTTATTGTTATAGGACTCTTGACAGGAGAGAAAGTGGGCCTCTGACTCTCATGTCTGCTTTTGGGACTCTGTTTTTCCTGTTGGACTGCCATTTCCAACTTCTATACAATCATTTTTGGGTCATCTTATTGTATCTTCATGTTTGGTTGTTACCTCTTAGAAGCCTGTTTTTTTGTTCTAATGAGGGACAGAGTGAACTGTATCCGCAGAGGAGGGTGGGTAGGGAGGAACTATAATAAGGATATATTATATAAGCAAACAATCTATTTGCAATAAAAAGACTTTATCATATATATCTAAACTTGATATTCTAAAAGACAGGAATCAGAGAAAGTCAGAGACAAGAGAACGTTGGGGACTTCTGGTGTTTTATCTTCATTTTCAGTAAGATCTGAGAGGGCCATATATTTTGTTTTGAGAAGAAACAGGAATATAAAGAATTTATAAAATATATATTGATTTGCTAAAATATCAGTACAATATAACTCAGGTCTCCTGATACTTACACTGCTCTGGAAGCTTTGTTTTGCTAATGTTTGCATTATAATTCTAGGTGTGCAGCCGCAAACGCACAGCACAAATGGAGTCACTTTAGACATATTACATTATATATGCACAGTCATCCTTCAAAATGCAAGAGCGTAGCTGTTTAGAAACAGAATTTATCAAGCATTCAATAGAGGATGAATTCGCCATTTTAATCGCATTCTAACATTTCTGAAAATTTCCAATAGTTCACTGAATGGGATCACAGAATCTCATAGATGGGCATTGCTAACCCGAGTTTATAGACGGAAAACAGAAGGACCCAAAAATTTGAAATGACTTGTACATGGTCACCAATTTTAGTTAGTAGTAGATGAACTTAGACCTTCATTATTTGAATCCCAATGTTCATTCAATTATTTTTAGAGCAACTTTGCTAAAGGATATAATACAATGTACTAATGCATGGAGGATGAAAGAACCCATTATCTTTGTATGTCATCACTTAAGAAAAACAAACGAAGCCACTGAAATACATCACTCACTAACAGTTTGGTGATATTGATTGAATACTTTAAATCCCAAGATACAGTGCATTTTGTATGTATGGAGGGATAGGCTGGGTATGTGTATGGGATTTATGTGTGTGGTGTATGCACATGAATATGGTGTTTCTTACTGAACTAGAAGCATGATGTCTTGGCCAGGCTGGTTAGCCAGTGAGCTCTAGATATCAACCTGTCTCTACCCCCACCACCCCCCCCAGTGCTGGTGTTACCAGCATGTGCATGCTTTGTATGTGGGAGCTGGGTGTTAGAACTCAGGTCCTCATGCTTTTACAGAAAATGCTCTTACCAAGACATTCCATCCACTGTATTTTATATATGGAAAATTGAATGATAATAGTTCTGTATTTCAGTATCACAAAATCTGTCAGTTTTCAAATTTTATAAGAAATTCTCACTCTTAACTTTTAACCGGTTAAGAAGGAAAGGTTTAACAAAACCAGAGGTGAGCCCTCCCACCAGAGACATAATAAAAGGTGGTCTGTTATAAAGTACACAGAGATGAAATTTAGCTGCCATCAGAGATAATAATAAACTTCTGTGTAGAGTCAGTCTCTTAGCCAAAGATGAATATCCCCACCATTAGCAAGAATTTTTAAGTCTTTCTTTTTTAGGTAAAATGTAATAAACAACATGTACATGGCCAGCAGAGTGTCTTTCATTGACAGTAGTAAACTCTCCGACTCCGAGGCTTTGCTGTCTTTCCCTCTTGTGTCTAGTTCATCGTTCTCTAGCCCAAGCACCTTCCTGCTCCACATCTGTGCTGTTGTGATGCTTCTCAATGCTAGCACTACCTAGCAGCCTGGACTCTCACACTTTCTAGAGGAAGCCCAGATCTGGCCAGGGCTTGAGTCGTATTCTTTGTCTGCAGAGAGAATGTCATTGAATCATATCTGGATCTACTGCCACAGTGAACAACCATCCTAGACTATTTACTACTGTGTGTGATGTTTTCCTAAAAATGTCCACCTGCTAAACACTTCCAGAGAAAATAGTCATCTTGTTTTCTCATCCTTCTCTAAAGTCGCAGTGAAGGATGGGTTCTGTGGCTACCTCAAGCACTCAGTTCTAGTCAAAGTCTGATTAGGACAATGTTATGATAACATGGAGAGTGCTAATATTTAAGGACACTTTGCTACCTCCTCTTCAATTTGTACTAAGTGGGTGGGTAGCTAGTACTGAAGCTAAAGCTTGTCGTATTGCTGGCACTGGGTTAGGAGGACAGGGAGAGACTGTGCAGGGGTCATTTTCCAACTTCTACATCCCAAGGAATTAAACGAAATAGAGGCTTTATTTCACTCAAACTGTGCTTTCCAGTACTGACCAAAGCGTGTAAATATATCTTTACAATCTACAACTTGCTCTCCCAGGAACAGCTTTTATAGACTTAGATATTTGTCATAAAGTATTCTATTTATTTCCCAGCAGCTGGTGTCAAAAAAGTTGTTGTTGTGTTTTTTTTAATATTCCTTTTAAATAAATAAAATCTGTTTTCATATTGTGTAAAATTAGTTTTGCCTGCTGTGAGTTTGTGGCATTATGAAGTGATCATTTCTTCCCATGAATTATTTAAAATGAGGATATCAAAATCTGATGGAACAATACAATGAACTACACAATACAATTTAATTTTATAATACATGAGTTCATACAAGTATCTCACAATGCACAGCGGTTGCAGTGCACTGGATCAGAAGTTAGCAGATCCAATCTCAGCTATGTACTTTCTCATATCTTGGCATCTAAATAGAGCAGTGGGCTACAGAGTCATTTATGTTTGGTAGTCCACAGACGTCAGTGATGTTTCTATGCTCTGGACACTGCGTTTGCTAGCTGTTTCTGTCTTCATCGAGCATTAGTGTTATTTATTGCCCTTCCCTTGGCTCCTCTGACCCTTCCATCATGTGGAATGAACGGATGTATCTATGTAGCCATACTTACATAGTGTTCTAACTAGAGAGTCCACAGAAGTGTATAAGAACCCATCCAATCCCACTATGCTTGTAGAACTTGCTTCCGAGCTGCCACAAACTGGTAAGGTGGGTAAGGTGTCATGAACGAAAGAATAAGGAATAAGGAATAAGGAGAAGCATAAGGAGAGGTAATAAATCCTGAATCAGGGAGAGACCAAGGCTTACCCTGTGTTTGATACTTACACTTTAATAAAGCATACTGAAAAACTACCTTGATTTTCCCCTCAGAGCATGTTTCAGCACTATGTAAGAAAAATCATGTCTGCTTAACTCAAATGGATTGGGAGAGTCAGTGTATAGTATTTCCGCATTCAAATAGCCTTTGAAAAATTTTTACCACATACATACACCAAAAGAAAAAAAAACAACATATTATGGGATATCACAGGTGGTTTGTCAAAGAAAGAAACTAGCTTACAACATAGGATAGAGGTTAATGAGCACATTTCTGCTAAGTTCTGCATAATGGAGAATAACAGACACCTAACAAAACTCTGAATCCTACAGCAACAAGCTCACGACTAACCCTCGCAATCAAGCTTTACTACTCCCTATACCTCTTATAAAAGCACTGTCATCTCCCAGTCAATCAGACCAAGTCCAGGGGCTCTTTTGTGTCACCCTCAACATTTACGCTCTTCTCAACAAGCCCTATTAACCCAACCTCAAGCCACATTCCCAAACCAGCCATTTCTCCCCACCTCTGCCATCACCAATTCACATCACAATTACCTTCTTGCCAGCTTCCTGTTTCCACGGTTGCCTTTTGTAACCTGGTACCAAAGCAGAAGCTAGAGTAATCTTAAAATCCAGGGCACATTATATTGTTCCCTTGCATGAAATAATACAGTGAGTTTATGTTGCAATAAGAATGAAATTCAAATCAAAATCATTAAAAATAATGTCTCCATCATCGCTGCCCATCTCTGCTACCTGATCTCCAGCCACTATTTCTTTGGAAACTTGGCTCCTTTGGTTTTGTCCCCCAAACAAGTTAAACTTATTACTGCCTATATTTAGACTCTAATTATTATCGCTCCTGCTTGTCTGTCCATTTTCTAGATCTTCGCATGGCTGATCTCTTCCCACCTTCTAAGATCTAATAAAACCTCTACACAGCAGTCTTTTGTTCTCGGACCATGACATACAAAGCATACAAAGCATCCTCACTGTGCTCTATCCCACCTCAGTTACCCCTGTGAAGTGAGTGTTAGTGCCATCCTGTTGTATATTTTGTATATTTACGTCCCTCGGTCCTATTTCTATTTGAGGTAAGTTACAGGAGGATGTATGTATCCCTTGGATGAACTGCTACATCCATATTCTAGTACTGTGTAATAATTTATACCAAAACACAGTAGATTAAAAAATGGACAAGTATTAGCCTAGAGTTTCTCTGGAGGTCAGGAATATGGATGTATGTCTACTGGCCACCTGAGTCCAATCCCTCATGAAGTTGTGATCAAACCTGCCAAGTATGAGCTCTTGCCTGATATTTTTATTTGAGTGAGGAAGCCATTTCCAAATTTAGTAACTAACGTGTTACCAGCCTTAATCTCTTCTTTACAGGATGACCTCATGACAAAGGTATTAATGTGTCTTTCTCCAGCTAATTTTATCCAGGAGCTACCGTGATAAAAACCACAGCCATTTAAAAATATATTCTTTTTTAGTATTACCCTACACTTCCGTTTTGTTCCCGTCAGAAGTGAGGCACTACCTCTAGTCAATAACAAAAGAAAGATAATTACATGTGAAGGTACAGGCACAGGCAGAGACCATTACATACTACCTTCAAAGGTGCCTATCTATTGCAACTGTTAATCTACACATAGAATATTTTCTAGCATTTAGTAAATGGGCTAATAGAGAAGAGTCTTCCCTGATTAGTGTTCTATAGTAACCTTTCAAAATTTACTGTTTTCTCCAAAGGCCAAGAAAAATACCTAATCAATAAATTTTCACTAAAACAGAGACAAGCAGACAAGAAAAGATATTAGGTAGCATTCTGTTCACAGAGGTAAGCAGCGAACAGTAGCGCGTTCTGAGCGTCCTCACTCTTACGGAGCACCATAGGAAGAACTGCACAGCTCCCGTGAGGCCTCTCATCAGGGTCGCGAGAGACAAAGGTGGCAAACAAATGTTAACAACTACAGATAGCTTTTTGTGCTTCTTTTGTTGTTTCTTTTATTGAAAATGGATTTTTGTCATACAGTATATTCTGATTACAGTGTCCCCTTCCTCTGATCTTCCTAGTCTCTCTCCTCCCATCTGTAATAACCCCTTCCTGCCTCCCATTAGAAAACAAACAGGTTTGTAAAGGATAACATTAAAATACAGTAAAATAAAACAAAATAATCATAATAGGACAAAACAGACAAACTGAAAGAGAAAAGCCCAAGAAAAGACCCAAGAGACATACTCATTCCAACATTTAGAAAATCCATAAGCCATGATATATATGCAAAGCCTGTAGGTTAAAAATAGAAAAATAAAAATAAAAAGCTCTGACAAACCATGATAAGACGAGCAACCTCTAAACATTGGCTGAGTTTGTTGTATATGGGCCATCTTCTGTGGAAATGTGATCTATCACTAAGAGTAGTTTCCACAGCCAGACAGTATACAGAGAGGATGGGATCTCAGAACAATCAGCCCTAAGAGATCGCTATATCCCTTCTCTAAGGTTCAGGGCCTCCTGTGGAAGAGGAGGCAGAAACAGTACAAAACCAGAGGAGATTTGGGGGTGGGGCACACCAAAAAACAAGGCCTTCTAAATATAGCAGGACCAAAGCACATATGGACTCATAGAGACTGAGGCAGCATGCCCAGGGCCTGCATGGGTCTACAACAGATGGAGGCCTAAAACTGAAGGGGGAAGTGGACACAGGCCCCACCCCTAACTCAGCTACCTCTATTGAGAACCACCTACAAATTAATGTAATTTTCTCCAAGAGAGTCTCACTGAGGAAACTATTCCTCTTAGTGACGACAAATATATGTAAATGAGGCATTTTATATAAGAACATAAGGCAAATCACATTTTTAGGGTGATGTTATTTATTATGTCAGAGCCGAATCAAAATGGAACTTATAAATTACTCCATTTCTTAATCACCCTTACTTAATATGAACCTTTAACCAAAAAGATTAATAAAATTTTGGGATTCAGTCACTGTACTGAGAAGAAACTGGAAAGCTTTGTGGTTTCTCAGAAAATTTGACAAGTCTGAATGAGCATAAGGATGCATTTCTAGTCTCTGCAATGCATATAGGTCTAAATAAAAAGGGACGGTAAGACTCGAAATTGAGAGAACCACAATACAACTGCAGTTAGTCTCTGAAACTTTAAAGACTCTCAGATATGGATCCCAGGTTCAGGGTAAAGTAATCAAGAGAATTATTCATATAATCCTATGTCTCTCTCTCTCTCTCTCTCTCTCTCTCTCTCTCTCACACACACACACACACACACACACACACACACAACTACACAAAACTACACATCTACAAAGAACAAACAGGGACAGGGAAAAAATGCATGTTTGAATAAAACAAAGTTTAAAGGATTAAGAAATTCATAGGAGATATGCCAAACTAGAGTGTGGCAGAATTGGGGACTGTACCATGTAGAAAACAGGGCTATCATTAAACCAACTTACTAAGATCTCTGTTTACCACCACATAGGGAGTGACTCTGAAATGTTAGGAAACCACTCTAAATGTATAATTAGCATAACAAGATAAAGCTATCATTTGGATCTTTCTGTTTCGGTCTATCCACTTACCTACTTAATTTCCATCATTTCTCTCAAAACCTTACTTTGCTGTACTTTATCTATTAAACAATCCAAAGGTATAACTACAGTTTAGGAATCTCTCAAATTACTTCACAGAACATGTAGTGTAGTGGAAGGATGGAAACTCTAAAGAAGAAATACTTAAACCATAACCTGATCCGAATCTTTGGCTATGTTCACAGTTGTAAATATGTCTTTTTCTTAGTGCTGGAGAGATGATTCTGCAGATGTTAACTTTCTGCTTCAGGAATGGCCCAGGTTGGTCCCCACCTCCCAAAGGATGGCTCAAAGACATTTATAACTCCAGGGGATGAAGTTCCAGTGGATGTGAAGCCCTCTTTTGACCTCTCCAGACACCAGGTATGCATATGATGCATATACATACAAAAATGCAAAGCACTCATATACACAAAATAAATGTTAAAATAATTAATTTCAAGGACCTTTCAGATATAATTGAGCTAAGCATCTCTAGATGTGATATTCTACATTACCAAAGTGTACTTTATCCCTAATGATACCTTCATCTAAGTACCAGAAGAGGAAAAGACAAATGAATGGCTTAAGACCATCTGAAGACAGAGGCATAAGTTAAGATTATAATATATATCTTTAAGTCAAGAAATATTTGAAACCACCAGAGCATCAGAAAGTGAGAAAAACTCTCACACAATGGTGAGAGAAAGTGTAGCCCTGCCAAAATGTTAACTTCAGTTACTGGTTTCATTGCTTTGAAAGAACAGGTTTCTAATGGTTTGGGATGTTAAAGTCATGTTCATTCATTAAGGCAACCATAGAAAAGCAAGATACCCCAAACAAATAAATGCAAGTCTCAGAGAGAAAATGGGAGGATGCAGACAGAACACTTGACATGAGCTTATCCAGGACAAAAACAACAGACATGGAAAACAGACAGGAGAAATCCCACTAGGTCTCAACCCTATATGAAGAATTACAGGCTAACAAGGGATGCCGAGTGGGGGAAATAGTCTTACCAGGAAAGAGCACACCAACTGGTTTTCCAATATCAAACAGTCATCCCTGAAAACAGACATACAAGTAACATACACATGGATAGGGTGTGTGTGTGTGTGTGTGTGTGTGTGTGTGTGTGTGTGTGTGTGTGTGTTCCTGTAATAAGAATTAAAGGAAAAGGGAGCATGAATTTGAAAGAGAGCTAGGGGTATATAGGACGAATTGAAGGGAGGAAAAGTAGGAAGAAATGATGTAATTATATTATGATCTAGAAAAATAGAAGAAAATCTGAGGGACGGAGATTCAAGTTTGGATCAGGGATTTCTCTGCAGTAGCTATGCATCTTTGAACAGGTTATTCTTGATATCTGATATTTAAGTTTCTAGTAAGACAGTGGTGAAATCCCCTGCAGAATCATTGTGGGCCATGTCCCCCTACAAAGTACTTCACTGTAGGCATGCCAATGATATTCTGCTCTAGGGACTGAAGAAGTAGCTTAGTGGTTCAACCCAAATACTTCTCTTAGAAAATATCGGATTTCAGTCTCAAGCTCCAGTCAGAAGCCTGACAAAATTCTGTGTCTGCAGTTCCAGAGGAACCAACATTCACTTCTCAACTCCAAGAGCAACTGCACTCATATACACATGTCCACACACACGACACACCAATGTGCCCATAAAAATAATAACATCAAATATTTAAAGATATCATGCTTTATAACAAGAGCTTGATCATTTTATTGATGATAAACTCAAATGAGTTGTTCAATTAAAAAAACTATTATTTTCCTTAAGAGTCACCAAATATTTTAGCAAGGATTTATTACAGCCTAGGAAGCTGATGTATTTGGGAACTGATTATATAATTTCAAATGTTTCATCATTGTTTATTTATCAAATGTTAGAACCTTTTGTTCAAAATGAATGCCTATAACATTTTAAAATTAATTCCTCAGGTGTCAGATGAACCATACTCTGTGTGATTCCTTTCCTGTATCATTCCTAATATCCTGTCTGGTCCATGATACACAAGTAATGGATCTGAGCAGTAGACAATGCTTACTGTCACTCTGGATATAAGACAGACATAGATGGGGTAAAATGGAGTAACAGACGTCTCCTAATTGTTGCCACCATAAAATTGAAAATAGTACAATAATCTCTACAGAGGTCCAAATCAAACAAGGGTACTTTCAATCATTCTTAATAAAAACATACAAGAAATGAGTAAGATAGCAGTAATTTACCCAGAGGAATAATATAGGAATTAAGCAATTCAGACATTCACTTCAGATTCTAGAATCATTTATGAATTATAGAAAGTTGAAAATCTAATGAGAGCTACTCAAAATAGATTTAAAAAGGTAAAGAAATTCTAAGAACTAGTTTTGTTAGGAACTACAGCTCCACGAAAACTAAAGTTGTCACTATTTGCAAATGATGTTATTTCATACATAGGGAAAGATTGTACCATAACCTTCCAAACTCGTGGAAATAATAAATAATGATAACAACTTTCAGGAGGAAAAGTCAATATGTAAGAATCGAATTGTTCTACATCAATAGCAAATTACTGAACAGAAGGCATACAGCCAATTCGATTTATAGCATCTAACAAATATAACTAAGAATAAATCCAACCAAAGAAATAAAATATCACAGACACTGAAGAAAGATATTAAAGGAAACACATACATATGGGAAAATATACTATGTTCATGGATTCATAGAACCAATATTTTTATAATGTCCATATTACCAAAAATGGTCAAGCTATTTAGTGCAATTCCTATCAAAATACTCATGATAGTCTTTACAGAACTATAAACTTCCTTAAAACTTATATGAAAGCACTCGTGAACATGCGTGCTTGCATGCGTGCACACACACACGCACACACACGCTGCTACTGCAATAGCTAATGCCGACAGTCAGGAAACAGTGCACCATCTGCTCTAAAATGTATTACAAAGCTGCACTCAGCAGAACTTTGTGGAACTGCACAGCCTAAGTAGAAGTGCTACAACTCACACATCTAAACAAGATGATTCTTGACAAAGATGTTCTCACTAGAGAAATTAATTGTGCTGAGAAAATGGTTTAGACACTCAGACCAATGAAACCAGAGTCTAGTCTTTTACCAGTTATAAAATTAACACAATTGAGTTTAAAAAATAATGTAAGGCTAAGTACTAGAAGAAACTACTAGAAGAGAACATGGGGAAATGTTTCTGGGCATTAGGATTAGCCAGGATTTTCTTGGCAAGACACAAGAAGCACTAGAAACAATAGCAAACATGAAAAAAATATGACAACACCAAGCTGAAAGCTTCCTTTCAGCAAAGGAAACAACACAGAAAATAAACCCTAAAGAACAGAGAAAATAACTTGCTACATTTACAGCTATTAAGGGGTTAATATCCATAAACCATAAGGACACTAGAAAATTATATCAAAACATTTAAATGGCCAATAGACCATAATTTATATATATCACAAAAGAAGAGAAATAAATTGACAGATATATAAAAAATGTTCTAAGTAGCAATTATCAGGAGATGGAAATCAAAACTACAGTGTCAGCAAGGCAGCTTAGTAGGTACACAGGTATGCATGCTGCACACCTACCAGGTTGTGTTCCATCCCAGAATTCCACGGTGGAAAGGGAGAAGGAACTCCTGAAAGCCGTCTTCTGACATGCGCATACATCCGTCAATCACTGCCATCACAGGCACACTGGTGAGAAGATCCTGGAAAGGAGCCCTGCTCAGTGCTTATGAGTGCAGATTGGTACCGGCACTGAGGAAACACTGTCAGGTTTGCACTTCTGGTGATATGCATTTCAGTTAGTATGGTAAAGATAAAGAGACAGCTACGTTCGCGTGGTCATTATAGCACCATTCACACCGGCTAAGAAATAGAGACAAACAGGGAGTCTACTAACTACATAGTGGATTTTTAAAAGTACAGTAAATATCAACAATGCAATTCCATTTAACGGTAAATGTAGGAATTCCAATCAATTGTAAACACATGAGTGTCACTGGATCGTTATGTAAGTGAAATACACCAGACAGAAAGTTCGCTGTATAGGAAGTCTAAGAAAGCTGATCTTCAGAAGTTGAGAGCAGAATGAGTTTCCAGAGGCTAATGACAAGGAAGAGTGGGGATACGGTTTGAGATACAAATACTAAGTTATCAGCAGGCAGGAATTAGAAGAGGCTTAGTACTGTGGAGCATAGTAGCTACAAAGAACCACAATGTTAGCTAAAAGTTTGCAGAAAGGATTTTAAAAAGTTTTCAACCATGAAGAAACGACTGCCCCACCTGCGGATCAATCCCATTTAAAGACACCAAACCCAGACACTATTGCAGATGTCAAGAAGCGCTTGCTGATAGGAGCCTAATCCAGCTGTCTCCTGAGAGGTTCTGCCAGAGCCTAACAAATACAGATGGGGATGCTCTCAGCCAACCATTGGACTGAGAACAGGGACCCCAATGGAGGAATTGGAGAAAGGACTGAAAGAGCTGAAAGGGTTTGCAACTCCATAGGAAGAATGATATCAATCAAAGAGACCCCCACCCAGAGCCCCACCCCCTGCCAGAGCTCTCAGGAATTAAACCACCAATCGAAGAGTTCACAGGGAGAACCCATGGCTCCAGCTGCATATGTAGCAGAGGATGGCCTTGTCAGGCATCAATGGGAGGAGAGGCCCTTGGTCCTGTCAAGGCTGAAACCCCCAGTGTAGGGGAATGCCAGGGCAGGGAGGTAGGAGGGAATGGGTGAGTGGGTGGGGGAGTACCTTCATAGAAGCAGTGGGAGGAGGAATTGGGGTGGGAGTTTGTAGGGGGGGGGACCAGTAAAGGGTTACATTTGAAATGTCAATAAATAAAATATCCAATAAAAAAGAAATAATATATGTTTAGGAGTATAGATGAATTTAACTATATTTAAGTGCATAATAGACAACACCTAAATATCATATTCTCTACTAATAGAAACATTTTATAAAGCTATACCAATGAAAATTAAGTTTATTTTTAAATAAATCTATCTTACCGGCTTCCAAACAAATTAAAAATGTAACAAATTAGCTTTTATATCACAAAATTATATGAAATATTTCTTTATTCACTCAGTTAACAAACCACTAAATGTTTCATTAATTTCCATGTGTAGTTATCATGTTTGTTACTAGAGATACTGCTTAAAAATAATATACTATTTCTTTTTTAAAAAATAGCGTTAGGTAAATGACCAGTGAAAATAAAATACACCGGGCTGGAAATGTGGCTCGGTTGGAAAATGCTTACCTACCAATCACAAGGCCCTGGGCATGAAACCCAGCATCATGCAAACTGGCATAGCGGCACAGGCTTGCAAGGGAATCAGACTTTCGTGGGTCTCCTTAACTACACAGCAAGTCTGAGACTAACCTGAGAGTGAGAAGACCGCGTATCATAAACAAACCAATAAACAAAGCTAAAATATACAGGAGTGCAATATAATAAAATTTAATTAGTTAGCAAATTAGTGAAGGCATCTCACAGAAAATTAGTTGTAACATTGACTTAATAAATTGCTTTACTTCAGAGAAGTGAACAGAAAATTCAAGAAAGAATAGTGGAGAATGTTTAAGAATATCCAAATATTTTTAAGCTGCTATGAGGGAAAGACCCAGGTCATTATAGAAGAGACAATGACTAAGTTGCAAGATTAATATTAAGAATATAAAGTCACTATTGCAAAACTTTAGGTAAAACTAGATGGCTCTCATGTATGGATATAGCTTTGACATGGAGAGAGGAAAAAGGTTAAGTACCTGCTTCCAAGGAAGAGCAAAGACTAGGGAGTAGGTGCATGTGGACCCAAGCGGCTTCTGAGAAGGAAGCAACATATGAACACTTACATGGCAATCCTGAAGGGGAACAGTGTGTCTGAGAAGAAGAGTTTAATTTGGCACATAGGTTAGTTTGGAGGGGATATGGGTTATTCAAGGAAAACGCACAAGAAGGCTGTGCTTAGAGATAGTCCAAGTTGGAAAAAGATATGGTAACAGTTCAGAAATATGTGTGGGAGAAAGTAACGTGTTCAGGGATCCAAAGTGGTCAGGGTTTCTATAAGAAGTTCTGAAAACATCAGCTTCTAATGCTGCAAAGGTTAAGGCTCTGTTCAGAGACATCTTAATTTTGAGATGCAGTTTTCTACTGCAATTCAACACTCCCACTTCCATTCATTCTGACTCTGACATGTAATTGCGGAGGTGTAGAAAGAAACACAGTAAATGTGGGATGCCCTACCTGGCTTCAGGCATGAGGGTGCAGAGGTAGGGAACCTAACTGTCATGGCTGAGTAGGCACTCCAAGGGACCTGCACATGGATGAGAGTCTTTCTGCAATGAAGTAAAGTGTGAACATGTGCGACAAACTAACAAATGCACTATGCGGATTGCTACCTCACCACTTCTTGGATATAATCTACATCCCTTTCCCCTTTCTCCTTCCCTCTAAAAACAGTGTTTTAAGGTATACTTAATAAAGATTAAATCACACAACGTTTAAGTATAAAATTTTAGATACTTTGACACACTGATTAGCCCTTGAAACCAGCACCACAATAAAATAACGGTTACTCATCACCCCTAAAAAGTGTGCCTTGGACTCTGGACTCATTAGCATTCATTACCCACTACCCTCCAATCCCTGAAACTGTATATGTAAGCAATGTCACACAGTGGGAACTTCCTTTGCCTTTCCTATACACCATATATTATTTTGAGACATATCCATGTAGCAATAATTCACCTCGATTTGTTATTTTGTGGTAATCAATTACATTATAATTTGTTTATCCCTGATTCTGAATGGTCATATAGGTTGTTTAAATTTGTATCTAATATAAACAAAACTGTTAGGAACATCTGTGTGTAACTCTAATAAAAGCATTTATTTTCCTCCTCCTTTCATAACAGTGAAATGCTAGCTCACCTATTAAATGTATGTTTAATTTTTAAAAACTTAAGACATCAGACTATTTCCAGATAATATGCAATTTTACTTTTGACCATTGAACACAGTGTATGTTTTTGTAATGGACTGCATTTTTAACAGTTCTCTAATGAATAAAGTCTTTGCAAATATTTTTGTAAGCATGTATTTTATTTTTTATTGTGTTAATAATATTTTCTACAGATTTTAATGGTAATGAATCATAGCTTATCCATTTATTCCTCTTCATGGCTCACAAAGGACTCTCTCTTACCATTTCCCAGCAAGCAACACAGTTGATTTGTTCCTCCAGACTCTGAGTGTAGAGGACAGGACCTGACACACTCTGAGTACCAACAGTAAGAAATATACAAGTACTAAGCTGCATATTATAGGAACTTAGTCCACAGAACCCTAGAAAACAAAATGTTCTTAACTTCAAAGTATAATTCAGCTTTTTATCAGATCTACTATCAAGACTGGTTGATATAAGAAAGAACCCAAATTTTCAAAGGTATTTCTAAAATAAATAATTTTAAAAGAAAAAAGAAGAACCCAAAATTTAAAAAAAAAAAACTCCTGGCATTTAAGAACCTGACATTTTAATCTCTGGAGACAGCATGGTCTACCCTACCATCTGAATTTGAAATCTACAGAAGCAACATTTAAAGCAGTAACTCCTTTATATACCCCTGTCCCTTTCATTCCCCCTGACTCAAGTCCTGCGTGAACCCTTGTAAATAAATCAAGGCTGCTCAATTCTCGAAAACTCTAATTGTGCCAATTATAAATAAGCCTCAGGATGGATTTCAACCAGCAGCAGCCCCAGAACCATTATCTGCTACTATAATCCATTATTTTTCTTTCATAATTAATTTCTCTAAGTAGGTCAGCACTATTCCTTTTATTTAAGTGCTGTTCCAGCAATCCTGTTTTCCCAACATCCAAAGCCAACTGTAACCATGTATGTATTTTCTATTAAGTATGCAAAAAATAATCTTATAAAATCACATAATCAGGCAATAAACATTTTTCCGAATGAGCAATAAGAGAATGTATTTTATTAACCCACAGTTGTTCATACTCTGACAATATGAAGTAGGAGCATAGTGGAAATGTAAATTAAAAACTTTATAATTTCTAGATACATGGGTGATTATATAGGTGTTCAAGAAAATCAATACATGAGAAAAATTATACAGGAATAAATAAGCAAAAGGAAAGGAAACAGCCAGTCTGATTTTCATGAAATGAATATCCAAATCACTAGGAAGAGTAGTTACCACAGCTACAGACTGGCAGTTCTGTAAGCACAGAACAGACACGTATGTCTCACATGTGTGCTACATCAAACGTATCACAGAGTAGAACAAATAGTGTTAGGGGCACTTGTACCTACAGACATGCATGCCTACATATAAAATCATAACACAAATGTTTTCCTTTGACCTTATTTACTCATTGAGAAATGATCCTAAAAACTTGTGGTATCTCCCTCTCTCTGCACAGCAAACTAGACGTTGTACCTCTTGAATACATCTGAACTTGGGGCTGGAGAAGAGCTATTACAGGGAGAACTCCCAAGAGGGTTTTAGTGGGATTCTGAGGCCTGTAGGTTGGGAGAAGACCGAGTAGAAACAAGAAAAATGCTTATATGAAGAAAAATTAATCTGGCCCTAATTTGATCAGGTGACACTTTTGAGGACATCATCACAAGGAGAATGAAGATACAGCAAGAAACTAACAGTAAACCCAATTGATTGTTATAGAGTGCCACTTACTAAGAGTAAACTAACAGTAAACCCAATTGATTGTTATAGAGTGCCACTTACTAAGAGTAAACTAACAGTAACCTAAAAATAAACCCAATTCATTGCCAGAGAGTGTCACTCACTTCACAATTACTTTTATTAATTCACTAAAAATTTTCTACAATGCTTTTTGATCCAATTTACTCAACCCAGATCCATACCATACTTCCCCACACCCTTCCAAGTTGGATTCCTTTTTCAAACAGACATTTTTTAACTAACCCACCTTATCCAGTTCGTGCTGCTCAAACACTCATGACTGTCAGGCCATTCACAGGCCCACACGCCAGAAGCCACACTATAATGGAGACTGACTCCCCATGTGCTGGAAGCCATCAAAAGGCAAATGCTACTCAGTTAGGGGTCTAGGCTTCGTAGCCCCTCCTCCCCCTTGTTTAAATAAATATTTCCCTATGAATTTAGTGCCAGTTTTTCTGAACCGTTCCAGGTGAATGCTATACAGGTCACCTTGGTCAAGAGTAGACTAAGCAGAGGGAGGGATTACAGCTCACAGGAAGATCCCTGAATGCAAGAGACTCTGGGTACCATCCCAGTACTCATCGAATATGCTGGTAAGATTTCAAAAATTCATTCTCAAAACAAATGTAAATTTAAGAAGAACTACAATATAATTTTTAGATGGAATTGGCAGGGTCTTTCTCAAAAGATAGTGAAAAGGGGGGCCCTTGAGTTTTTAATGAAAAGAAAAGAAAATTAGCTTCCACTACACACTGTTGAGGCAAGAATCCAGAGAAGGATGGACTGAACATCGCACCCCAACATTCTGAAACTCAACTGACTGTGCTGTCACCAGAGCTTGTCACCAGAGCTTGTCACTCAACTATTTACTCTTGATCTAAAAATATCCTAGTCAAAAAGACTGAATGGTTACCCCACAGTGTAGCCCATATTTAGTGATCTGAGAATGAAATTTCATTTCATGCAAGCAAATGGTTTTGCTATCCCAATCAACGGATAGCTTCATCATGTGGGAACCATCATTACAAAGGCATGTGAATGAAAATTTTAAACAAATGGATTATAATAGAAACTTCTAACAAGGGCTATTTTTCATGATGATATTGCCATTATAAGAAAGTTAAGGTCTTGCCGTTCACATAACTTATGAGAAAGAAGAAAGGCAGAAAGAAACAATGAGAGAGAAAGAAGGGGGGGATCTTTTGCTTCATAGTTACCCTTCAGGCTTTCGTGCTCAGGGACTCCTACTTGAATGTGTCATTTAAGCCTAAACATACCATTGCTTACTCCTAGCAATGAGAATCGTGGCTTTGCTGGGGTTGAAGAGGGTTTGTGGGAATGAGAAGAGTCTATTTTTGAGCACTGCATCTGTGAGACATATGAAATTCATTTGGCCAAAACAGCATTGTAAAACTAACATTATCAAGGGAACTTTTCCTTGGAGAAAAACATCACAGTGACTGTAGAGGGGACTTGTAGGAATCTTCTTCCTTTAGAGAAAGGGAGGTGGTGGTGGAGCAGGAATGAGAACAGGTAGATATATGCTTCCAACTGGATCTTACTTACTTCCATATGCTCTTGGTGATGGTATGAGGAAGAACTCTGACCTCACCACGGACTGGGATGCTTTAGTTATAGTGTGATACACCTACTGAATCAAGCGTGGGCTCCCTCTCTGGGGTTATTTGTACAACCTTGTAGGACTTCAGAAAGTACTTTCAGAATGACTCACTACTCAGTGCACATTAACCGGAGACATCTTGCCAGTAAAACAAAATAAGCAACCCCTATACTTTCATTGGCAGATTCATTGTCATCTTCGCTAATCCATACTCCCTCCAAACCAATGCAAAAAGAATAGGGAGAGAAAATAAACATGAGAAAAATAATTAGCTAGCGCACTCTTCAAAGCCTGTAACATTATCTAGAACAACAGCACGGCCATTGTTTGTGCTGCCCAAGCCCTGCATGTTTGCTAGCTTACCCGATGTCCTGAGGGAATAATAAGCTAAGCAGATTAGATGTAGACTGATGTGTTCACGCCATCACTGCCTCGCACAACACACACACTGTTCTGAGTGTCTGAACACATGCGGGCAGGTAAACCCAGAAAATGGGCACTCCATGTTGGCAGGAGGGGAAGAGGCTGCCAACAAACAGGGCCTGTTTATTATTTAACAGTTGGTACTGCTAGAGGCCTGGCACAGCTATAGAGCACTCTCTGTTTCACTGCAAGTCAGCCTGATTATGAGAGCGTGTGAGCCAAATTGTGTTTACCATAGTCTGTGAGAACTTCAGTGCCCCCAACAGACATGGAAATTCTTACAATAGCTCTCATCCAAACAGAAAATCATCCCTGAGATGGAGGCAAAGGGCTCCATGTGCTTAAATCTTGTCTGATCCGCTGGCTGTGGGTCTCCATGTATTTGCTTTTCCCTTGCTCAAGATAAGTCATTCCCTTCCATTGCACAGACTCTAACCCTCTGCTTTAGGCTGCCTTACTTTGGGGCCTAAATGAACCAAACACCATGTGAGTCACCCACCTACTTGTATTGCTTAAGCCATTCGACAAGTGCAGCTTTCCAGCCAAAGCCTCAGCTGCCCAGGACAGCCACCTCCTACTTGTCCTTCGCCAGGGCTGCCTCTGCAGTCAGTCTCTAGTCTGCCAACACGGGCCACAGGTGGATGCCTTCCTACAAATCCAATCAGCAGGATAATGTGCTACTATCACAAGAGTGGACCTTAATGACAAAGAGCCCTGCTTAGACGGTCACCCCATTAACTCTGATTCGATTATTCTGCCCCAGCAGAACACTTGGCTTCACAACCACACATGGCACCTGGCCAACAGGAAACCTGTAGAGAAAGCACTCACATGTGGGTCATATGTTGTCAAAATATTAAATTTGATGTTAAAAAAATACATGTGTCATAAGAACTCAGAGGCATTGGCTCCCTACAAAAGACCTCACTGCAAACTGTGGCCAGAGCATAAGATTGCTGTGTTAACCAGGCAACTTGGTAATCTAATCCAATCAATTCCTTTGAAATGTAACATAAATCAATATTCCCTTTAAGTATAAGACCCTGGGATTTTGTCTTGCATATACAACTTACGCAGTCTTTGAAACTTTATATAATTCATTTCTATACAACTGCTTATATATTCTAAATAAAACTGACTCCAAAAAAACTGGTTCAACACTTTGAACATGAAAAATATCTTGAATGTATTTTATTCTTAGCCACGAGTAGATATCACCAAAATGCTGCTAAAATTGAAAATAAAGACAAGCCACTTCTCTTGCTCATGATTATATAAACTAACTTTCATTGCTACTTGTTCTTTTTGTTTGTTTGTTTTGCTTTATTTTGCTTTGATTTTCAAGACAAGGTTTCTCTATGTAGCCCTGGCTGTCCTGGATCTCAGTCTGTAACCCCTACTGGCCTCGAACTCAGAAATCCATCTGGCACTGCCACACCAGTGCTGGAATTAAAGGTGTGAGCCACCACTGTATGGCTTGTTCTTTGTTTCTTAATTATAGCCACCATACATATGCTGAGTCATACGGGTGTGATTGGTTTTAAATAATTTCTCAATTTTAAGTGCCACTCAAAGAAAACAATGCTTATCATTAAGTAAAAGTATAATTTTATATTTCACACTATTGTGCTTTTCAAAGACAGTAGTTATCTCTAGGTTGTAGATTATCTTCTTCTAAATTAAACAAAACTTAATAATCAAAAAATTTATGCACAGCCATAGCTGGTACTGTTTCCCCTTGGTTTAATCACTTCATCCTCTGACTTAGCAAACTCTAGCCAGGATCCTCCAAACCTCCTTTATACAACAATGCTCATTCACTTAGCCGAAAATGGGCTCTGACAGTGTCACAAAGGTAAAGATAGTATTCCAGCCATCCTAGAGGGAACTACATCCTAGAGGGAGCTGTCAATGACAATTCACCCTCCTCATACACACACACACACACACACACACACACACACACACACACACACACACACACACACACGCACACACGCACGCACGCACACGTACATCCTATATTATGTATATATACAGGTATGTATATAATTGATGGTAGTTCAATGTGAATTTCTTACTTATTTTATAGCCCTTTAGTGATTTATATTTACTTAAATTCACTTATATTCAAAGTTTTAAGTTTCTCTGAAGAAAATGTTATACTAAGCTTAAACTTAATTCCTTTCTTAGTGAATTCTCCATTTACTTTCTACTTTTATGTATTTGTGGGGGTTTTGTTGTTTAGTAATTGTCAACTGATACTAGATTTTTCAGCTTTTTTTCCTCTTTTTTCTCTGAATTATTAGTATATTTTTAAATTTTTTCTTATTTATAATTTCCAACTTTATTTTTACAGATTTATTCTTCCTGTTTTGCAGATTCTTTTTCTTCCTTTACCCATCTTGCTGAGTTGAATGGTAAATGCATTCATTTTAATTTTTTCTAGTAGAGTGGCTAACTTTATGGATACTGAACAGTGTTTTATCTATATCCACATGTTCTCATTTCGCTGTTAATTCTATGTTTCTTTAAAAAATAAACTTAATAGAAGAGTTTATTCTTGGCACTAGCACTGGGACTGAATAAATAAACCGGTGCTGGAGACTGGAGGCACGGGCCTGACATGGTAGCCAAATGCTCTTCACTAAGCCTCATCTGCGTGCATTTGAAAACTCTAAAAATGATGTTTCTGATCCTAATTCTAGTTAAGTGTTAGAAGTATCTTCCACCTTCCACACGCTTTGTTTCTAGTATTCATTTTGGCTCGATGATAGCTTTCCTTTCCTTTTCTATTTCTTATTTCTCTCAGCCAGCTTCCTTTCTGTTTATCATCACCATCTCTCTGATTCTGCATACCTAACTTTTGACACTTCATTTTAAGAGACCACAATGTCTTCTATTTCTATGCCACTATACAAAACATGCATTATGTTCTGTACTGTTTCCCACTACACATCTGGTCTACCCCTACTTAATGTTACTTCAGCCTTCTTGTGAGCTTTGTAACATCCAAACGAGGTTCCATTCTATTTCCTTTATACAATGAATTAAGTTTATCAAGTCTGTACCAAAGAAGGAGGAGGAGGAGGTAGAACGGAAAGAGGAAGAGGAGGAGGAGAAAGAGAAGGAAGAGGAGGAGGAAGAGGAGGAGGAGAGAGGGAGAAGGGGAGAGAAAGAGAGCTACAAAGTGTTATAATAGTTTATGATGTTTGATTTTGCCTGTCTTCCAAAGAAAAGGAGTTTGGATATGTCTCATTTTTGTTTGATTGTTGCACAGGAAGAGATGAAAAGAATGACATTTCCTATTTATTTTATTTCCTCTTAATTGGGAAAAACACAATTTTAATAATTGGTCTTTCTCCAAACCTTTTCTCAACTAAGCGTTTGGCCATTTCTTGTCAACTGTAGCATCCACATTCCTGGAACCATGTATCACTGTTTTCATAAACATATTTGCATTTAGTCAGGGGATTCTTTAAAACCAATGCTATACCAGGCTACCAGATAATGTTATAAAACCAAGCTGTGTTTCTAGAAGGACAAACAGGAAATGAGATGAAGATTCTCAATCAGTATCCAGAAAGTCACCTCATATGAAACACAAACTTCAGGTGCCTTACTCTCTACATTGGCTACCCCATTTCTTCTTCTTATAACAGGAAAATAAAGCACTGCATATTAGTAATCTTCCTAATTAAATGTGTAAACATGGATTTACTTTTCATTGTGTCTAAGTGTTTGCCTGCATATATATCTGCTCACCACATGTGTGCCTGATGCCTGCAGAAGCCAAAAAAGTCTGTCAAATCTCCTAAAATTGGAGATACAGATAGTTGTGAGCTGTCATTTAGGTGCTGGGATTTGGGCCCCGGGCCCTCTAAAATAACAGTCGGTACTCTGAACTGAATTATCTCTCCAGGCCCTATGTTCAAAACTTCTTTAAAACATTAAACTGGAAATGTTTAATATGATTTTATATTTTCTCAGATAATTGAGTGAGTTGATCTTGTAAAAGTATGCTGTGGCAAGTAGTTCAGGAGACGATTTCACTGGAAAAGTGTTTGCCACATATTCACAGCACCTGACTTCTACCCCGGAACCCATGTGCCTGGAAGGTGGTGAGAGTTTATTTAATCCCAGTGCTGGGAACAAAGGTGTCAGAAACTTCAACTTGTATAGTATGATGAGCGCTAGTTCCCTGAGAGACATTGTTTCCAAAATGAAGTCAAGCTTCACCCAGGAAGGCATCATCAACAACACTCCCTGTGGTCCCTGCCTCCAACGTACAAAACTGCAATAAAAAGTTTTGGTTACTGAGATTTTTCTTTCACTAAACAAGATCACCCTGGAAAATATTCTAATCCTGTAAAACAGGAGGAGTAATTCGTTCTTTCTTTGCTTCCTTGACATAAGAGTTTTCTGTGAGTACACAATGACGGAATGTATGAAAATGGTTAGTGAAGCGGAGCATAACCAGGACGAGCAACTGTTGATCCACAGAAAACACTATGTGTGCTGGAGTGAACAGGAAGGACGGCATAGACACGTATGTGTTCTTGGCCCATGAGGAGTGGCCCTCTTAGGAGGTCTGACCTTGTTGGAAAAGGTGTGGCTTTGTTGGAGGAAGCATATGAGTGTGGAGGCGGGCTTTAAGGTCTCCCATGCTCAAGTCAGCCCCAGTGTGACCATCTCCTTCTGCTGCCTGTGATGGAGATGTCGAACCGTTAGATACCTGTCCACCACCATGCTTCCAACCATGACGGTAATGAACTACACTTCTAAACTGTAAGCCAGCCCACAGCCCTCACAAGAGTTGCCACGTGGCCTTATCTGGCATCAGTGGGTCTTGTGAAGGCTTGATGCTCCAGCATAGGTGAATGTTAAAGTGGTGTGGCAGGAGTGGGTGGGGGGGTGGGTTGGGGAGCACTCTCATAGAAGCAGGGGTGGAGTGGGGTAGGGGGCTGGGATAGGGAGTTTTCAGAGGGGAAATGGGGAAGTGATAACATCTGAAATGTAAATAAATAAAATAACCAATAAAATATTTAAAAAAATAAGAGAGACGCCATGGTCATTGTCATGGTGAGTATACACAGCAATAGAAACGTTAACTAAGACTCTAGGATACTACGAAAATAATAGCGATCTAGACAAGTTTATCCAACACAATATGAGATTGTTCTCAGTGAATCCTTGAGAAGAAACAATTTCTCTCCTTGCCTCCTATTCTCTGGTTTGCACAGACCTTCTGTCTGTTCCATTTGTTGTAACTTGCACTGCTTAAGTCCTCTATGAAAGATACCACAGGGTAATACTGAAAAGAGAAAGCAGTCTGGGAGTCAGACCAGGTTTGAATATTGCCTCTCAGTCTTAGGTCTTGTGTTCCTTGTTAAATATTCCTGAGATGAATGAGTAATGTCAGGAGGAAAATATTACATTAAATCTATATAGAGTCTGGCATATGGTATGGTTTCAACAAAATCAAAGGCCCTGCAAAGGGTAACATAGTATGTATAGTTCTTGAATTCAGCAAGACTCATTTGTTTCTCTAAATGCAGGTTGGTTATGTTACATTCCTAATTTAGGTTTAGGAACACCTCAGGACACTGCAGTACAATCTTTGGAAGCTCTTAATTCAGTTTACTCATTTCTAATCAGGATGCTTTTTAAAAACATGGTACCATAGATATTTGCCTTTCTAAATAGTTTTACTTGTTTCTATTTTTTAATTGTTTCTCCCCAGTAACCACATAATTTCAACAATATGATTCTACTGACTTCTATCTCTATGGACATTACAGACTTCACACCTTGGAAAAACATTAGAGAT